>NW_019214466.1:0-156348 GCF_002532875.2 Varroa jacobsoni
GTCGTCGTCGACGTCGTCGTCGTCGTCGTCGTCGACGTCGTCGTCGTCGACGTCGTCGTCGTCGTCGTCGTCGTCGTCGTCGTCGCCGTCGCCGTCGTCGTCGTCGTCGTCGTGTCGTCGTCGTCGTCGTCGTCGTCGTGTCGTCGTCGTCGTCGTCGTCGTCGTCGTCATCATCATCATCATCATCATCATCATCATCATCGTCGTCGTCGTCATCATACTAAAACCTTATCTTCTTTCCTAATTCGCCTTCTAATGAAAAGGAGCGGAAAAGGCTCAGTGTATTACAAGGAAATATCGGAGCCCATCGAACGCTTTGATTTTACCGACCGATTCATTTTGATAACGGAAGAGAGCTTCATTCTAAATTCTGATATAGTACGGTTGTCTGAGTCCGAGTGTGTGTCTGTGTGTTCAAGGATGACTTTTTATGGACGAACCAACGCTCCGATTGTCGTGCTAGTCATTTTGTAATCGTATCATCACCCTCGTTATTAGCACCATCATCATCATTAGTATCTACTTCGTTTTCCTTTTCTTTTCAACGTGTACATGGCGCGGTCGACTGTTGTTCCTGCCAATGCAGTTGTCGTTTGGGTAGACCGCCAGCTGCCCAACCTAATGCCCACCAGCACGCTTGCCTCAAAAATATGCCGTGTGGCCGCCCCAATAGATCGACGCAACGGAAGACAATCGAACCGCCAGCCAAGACGGAGCAGGACCTATCTCCCAAAAGGCAAAGCCGAATAAGAAAACGCTGTAGAAAGCGATACTGGCGACATCGTGCGGCCGATAATGATGGCGATGGTGATGATGACGAAAATTGACGACGGGTTAAAAGTGCTTGCGTGAGCTCTTGCGATCCCGAACAAGGCGATGGACCTGCTAAAACATTTTTACAATAAGCGACTAGTCCTACACGACCAGTCATGTTATTAGTAAGTAGTGGGAGGTCTCGTCTACTGCGGCTTGCAACTGCAGCACGCCGACAACCCCTTCTCCCAAATACCTCCCTTAGGATCCCGTCCCCTCAATCGTTGCTAGACTCTCCGCTTGTCGGTCGATCGGTCCCACACTCATCTGTAGAGGTCTCGTAGAACCCGGCCAGTTGCGACTGTGTATGCCGCTATTGTTACTTCACCTACTTCCCAGCCGATTGCCAGTCGTTCTCGGTATTCCTGTTCATTCGCGTAAAATTCCGTTCGGTTCAAATGTGGGACGAAATTAATGGTAAAGCATTAACGGTGCTCGAACATTAACGCTGCTGCTGCTGCTGCTGCAGCTGGAGCAACGGCGGCTGCAGCTGGAGCGACGGCGGCGGCCTTTTGATGAAAATCTTAACTAGTTTTTTTTTGTTATTGTGGCGATCGTAGACTATCGACAGTTGACGGTAGCTGTGACGTTCGCCTGTCGCTTTGCTGCATCATCTGACGTCGACGCGTGACGTTCGTGGCGTCTCGTTATTGTGGCATGATAGAAGGGACATTAGTTAGATTGCAAAATGGCCTACAACGATTTGCTTGCATTTATATATGTACTATGTAGTCGAAAAATAGTTGAAAATACTTTAATATATATATATATAGTACAGGTAGAGAGTAAAGGAGACATATAAAGTGTCGAAAACGTGTGACGCTATGATGTTGATTTTTACAAATGATTTAAAATTACTTGTAGCTAGCTAGCTAGCTAGCTAGGATGTGGATCAGGAATAAAAGGAACAAGGCTGCCCAGGAAGCCTCATACGAAAAGTGCTATCGCTTAATTTTGTAGCTTGTCGTAAGTACGTCCCCATTTTTTGTTCCACACATTGTTTACATTGATCATCGATAAAACGATAAAAAATATCTAGGCCTACGTTCGTTTTGGCTTGAATCTTCTTTCTAATATAATTAATAAATAACCCTTATATGCTATTGAATCAGAACAATATTGGACTAAGTTTAGCATATATTGCCTTTGTGGTAAACAAATTTTGTTACGCAAACACTTAACACGTAGCATACCTGCGAATCTTAAAACCTGCCATAAGAGCGACACGTTAAAGATCCGCAAAAAGAAAGTTTCAACTCTTCGAGTACTAGGTTCTTTGTTGTGTGTCTGAGAAAGTCCGTTGATCAGCAGGATTCAAGGTCTGTTATGAAGGATTAGGTAACTGTCATCAATGAACAAACCAAGTTTGTTGTGAGAATGGCCATCATTTTGGCTCAGTTTAAGAGGGAACCCTTCTACAAAGCTGGCTTAGTGTACTACTGAAAGGTAGCCGGTCAAAGCTGTCAACCCTTTTCGATCTTTTTCATTTCGAACACCCGTCCAGTTAACACTCTACAACGCAATATAACTACCTATATGGATACGGTATGAACTGTTGATTTGTTGAACAAAAGTTGTTATAGAATAGATTTCTATGTGACCTCATAATACGCTTGCTAGAAGGCGTTTTTAAGGAATCCAACGACGGTTGGCGTTTAACTCATACTCTACAGTGTTGGCGTTGTCGATTTCCTACTATTAGGGAAATGCGTCGTTCAATAGCTGAATGTTTACCGGGGACGACGCTACTTTTCCAGGCCAAATCTCGGCTGCAATCGAATGGGCATAGTAAATACGGTATCCAAACGAGCAGAACCTGAGATTGGACGACACCTATCTTCAACGACGACTACATTACTTCGTAGATATTTTCTGCATAAGGTTTGAGCTCGCAGTCCTATGCCGTGGGATCTCCTGACAGACCGAAATTTGATGACAGATTAGCCGTTGCAATGCGTTTCAAACTGCTAATTAATATAGCGAACAGATAAGCTTCCTTGTTCTTCTTCTTCTTCTTTTCTTCCTTTCTAAATTTGTACGTCTGCTTCGTGTAAAGCATTTTATTTATATGACATGGACGTTATTGCAAGGAAGCATCAAATAACAAGCTTAGATGGTTGCCGTCTAAAAATATTCACTGATTCTAAATTTCCGCAAGCGATAAAAATATTAGCGCAAATTCAATGCTAGTTAAATAACAGGTTATTGAAAAGTCTAATAATGTATATATATATATATACTACAAACGACATTCCATACAAAGGAGCAGGAAGTCATATATTTAAAAAAAGTAATGATAGAAGAGCTTCTCCAGTTTCTGGGAATAAGTACTTTGCAGGTATATAGTCGGTCGCATGCTTTTTCTGGTTGGGATTGAAACACTACACAACGCCTCGCAAGATTGGCTACCCGTATACCTACTGAGTAAACGAAGTGCAGCTCGGAAGCACAAAAACGGGCCATTCGTTGTATTAAGTAAAAGCTTAACAGCCGCCCTTATAGGATGCACCTTATTGAACGAGTAAGAAATGCCAGCTTTAGCTAAATCTGTCCAAGCAAAACTTTCATATATAGACGTGAGCTACTAAACGGCATGACGGCAAAGGTGGATAGATAAAGACTAGGCTGGCTATACGTAGCGTTTTCTTGAGCTGAATGTAACGTTGCCGACTGCTGAGGGTGTCCATCAATCTTAATCGTATTTGATTATATCTGTGTGTTCTGAATTCGTTCAGTTCAGATGCGTACTTCATTAACAACGGCATCATACGACACGGTTCGCTTCGTTGCCTCGCTTAACACTTCAAACGACCTCCGAGATTCGAATAAAAAGAAAAGCCATTATTCTTCAAATAACTTCGCTTTATAGTGTAGAGATTGGAAACCTTGTTAGCTTGATGGACACTCGAATTTACTACGAGAAAAAAAGCTTCTAGTAATGCGAATAGGAATGATTTAGGCTAGAGAAACATCGTATCGCAGGGCACTATTAACTAATCTACCTTCGACCTGTTCGGGTAGAGAAAGCTCTTCTTGACAAAGGTATGTCCACATTTGTGTACATCATGATCCCTTTGGCTTTAAGGCTCCGTAATGAAAAATACACTAAGCAGGTAAGTTCTCGGAATTAAGTTACAGATCGGACAGGGCCAGTGCGAAGTAACAGGTTTCACCTGCCTGTCAAAAGTGGCCCGCGGTTATCTGGGCGTGTAAAAATCTAGATTGTTTCTGTTATTTGTTACCTTAAACAAGCTATATATTGTAAGGGTATATAGCATATTGGCGCTGATACGTCCATTCTATTAGCGTCACGCCGATCGAAGTTTTAGTTGAATGTACCTGCTATGTCAATTTTCGTCATAGATCATTAAGCGTCCATTTCGTAGGTAAGTACTAGCTGCGAAAAATAGCTGGAGCAAACCCATTTTTGATAAGCGTTCTTAGTAGTGATAATTGTCCCTAAAGTGACGACCCTTCCTCCACATTTCCTGGATGCTCGGGTCTTTTGCTATATACAACACATCAAATACTTCGAGTTCAACAGCCGGAATCAATGTTCCATTATACGGCTGGCTTCCAGCACGAACGGAGTCGAACCTATGCTACTACGCGTCTCTAATATCAGCTGGCTAATACGTTACCCACTAAGCTGGCGCGGGAAAATTTCCGACTTACTACCCAAAAGGCAAAAAGCCAGTCAGCAAAAATTATACCAACCTAGATTTTCTTCCATTGAATATCAAACTTTCATTTGAGCATTTATTCGTTAGGTAAGTTCTACCTTCTTATTGAGATCCCTTGACCCTCGGAGAACACATCTAGCTAGTGCCCAGCTAGTGTTAAAGAAGAAACGTTTTCATACCGAAAATAGTTTGGTGATGCGGTCAAGAAATTCTTTTTGATGTTTTTTTTTTCGTTATTTGCTTTAACCTAACAATGATGTAGTGGGGTGTTTAATTGGGACATTAGGCATATCTGCATGCGTTTTTACATGATTGCGCGTCATAAGCTTTTTGCACCCATTCGAACTTTTAATTTCGTTATATGTATATAGAGTTTTAATGAAAGCACATTTATTATTAACTGAATTAACTAACGTACATTATAAATTGAATCAGGGAAACAATGACTAATTGATCGATCATCAATACGTGACTGGCCGACTCAAGCTATGCCGTTGATATATATCTACCATGTAGAAATTTGAATCCGTCCGATACAGATAAAAGGGCTCAAAGCGAAAGAAAAAAGCCATCTAATGCATCGAAGTTTAGAGGATGTATAGTAATCAGGAGGAGGTTACGGAGGGAGGCGTAGATCACGAGGCGGCCATGTACGGACCGCTTTGTTGACTGCTTTACATCCATATTTAATCGAAGTTTTTGCTTACTCCGATTCAGTTAGTTCTACGCAGCACGTACCATCTTCACTGACAGTTTACCGTAAAGGACGCGAGTGCCTGCAACAGGAGCCTGTGTCAAATCAGCACAGCCTAGTACAATGGTGAGCCACAATCGCAACGTGGATAATGCAGAAGCAACTGCACACGCATCTCTACTACCTCATACAAAGGGCACGCAACAATGGCGAAAAAAAAAACCTTCAAATCAGATGTTGTGTTCGTACATTTGTTTCGAAAGTGTTACTCAATTTTTAGTATAATGAGATTGAAATTACACAGTGTTCCTTGCAGTCCCAGCTGGTCCCTTCATTAAGCCCTACGAAATTGGGCTAAACGTATAACTGCTTATGTTTTTTCTGTGCCTCTTTGGCTCAGTTTGTTTAGAAAATAGATCTGAATATATTAAATTGCATCCTTTCGTGCTACTCTGTGCTTAGGGCACACCTGTATTTATTTATTTATGTATACACAAACTGTTCGGATACTCAATTATAATGCTGCTAAATGCATACTCTGTTAAAACAACTTGTTACAACAATATAGCATCTAGCAGAGAAGTGGCATTAGTTCGAAAGTGGGTTCGTTATATTTCTCTAACTAAATATGGGTTTATATTGATACGGCAGTTATTGGCTCCAAACAAAAGGTAATCAGAGCTTTGTCAACTACTTTTTCAAGTCGACAGGGCGATCAATGAAGGGATGGATTGATTCCGAAATGCAAATGGCGCAGGCCAAAAGTTTTCGCCAACCGAATAACGATTGAAGAAAGGACGCAAGCAGGACAAGGGACTAAATATGGGCAGATACAAAAATGAATGAAGAAAAGCCAACAATGAGCAGTATACGACTCGATTAGAGTCGTTACTTGTTATGGCAACGGTTGCACTTTGGCAGCGCGCGATTTACCATGGTGCTATGGAAACATCAGCGACAGAAGCACTCGCGAATATAGCAAATTTTTGAAGGCCATTAAGCGTGATTTCAGTTTAGTTCGACCATGTCAAGACGCACACAATACTATGGACTCTATAACAGATTTTGACGTTGTAATTCTGTTACCTGTGCCGTTTGCACGCACTTTAAAAAAATCAATCTAGCTTCTGTATAAATTGATATTACACCATAATCATATTAAGCCCACGAAGGCTTCAAACCGCACCTCGATTTAGTCTTTTATATATAAACCATTTCTATATAAATTACGGCTACTTTCGTTGAATCTTGATTGTCATGTACTCACTGTAGACAGTCAGCACTGTGCATTGCTGACCTGTGGCAACGGAGATGAACGGTGCACGGTCCAGAGTGTATGCCGTGCACGACAGACTCGCGTTCTACCCTTCCGTTATTACTGTTCTTCGACACAGCGGCAAGAGATCAAAGTGACTGCATGTTTTGCCAACGCATTACATTCGAGTAGCAGAAAAAGTAACAGCCGCAGCTGTTGGGCCAGCCGATACGCGTGTGTATCAACAGAGGTAAGTACACAAAAAAGCATTACAGGGTGAAACGCTGTTGCCGCCGTACGCGTACCGCGTTGAACGACTCGTCCTGACCTTGATCGTCATAAAGATGAGCGGCCAGTTACCGACGCCATCGAATCTGCTCGAAATACTGCGATCTACGCAGGCCAGCAGAAGCCTGCTTGCTGCGCGGTTAAGCGCAGCCCCCCGCTACTTTTTGCAGGCAGGAATGGGAGGACCCGAGCCAGAACGGAGTGAAAAAATCAATGGCAGCAATCGCTGGCCAACATTGCCTCGTCCTGAATCATAATCGTCATAGAAGCAACAGCAGCTGTACTATTTACGAATACATGTACTTACATATCGTAGTACGTTCTACCTGTGAACGCCTCTGTTGTTGTGGTACTAGTGATTGTATTACTCTACCACTGTTCGGGATCGGCGCTCACAACACTCACGATGCTTAGCAATACCAGCCGTTCGTCGCCCCATGAAAAACAACGCGAAAAAGACGTTAAACTTATATAACTGAGCTGAGCGCCACCAAATTTTCGGCGGAACGGTGCAACCTTATGGCGAGTGCCGACGCGGACGCCGCCGCCGCCGCTATCGAGCGTCAGGTCTGATTCAGTCGATTCGATAGGATCCGTCGGTACATATCTTTTACTTTATATAATTGTATTCCTCAAAGTGGATGAAATTCTCGCCAGGGTGGAGAACCCGCCCGATCGTTCTTGCACTACTATTACTATACCATAGCAGTAGCAGCAGCAACAGCGGAGCTAAGTCGGAGGCATTAGCGTCGCCGGCGATCGCTGCTTTGGTCGGGGCTGCAGGGCGGCCCGCGGTGTCTTACAACGAGAGCTACTTCTGACGCCGCCACCGCTGCTGCTGATGCATCGGGTAGCCAACGAATGGGCGATGGCCAAGTAGGTATCAAGTTGTTCCCTCTATCCCTCTCTATTTGTGTGTGCGTATGGATGTGACTTTGCTCGCGCGATCAATGTGTATGAATCCTTGAATCGTGCCGTGACGAGATACTCCGCCAGAGCCCGCCGATCGTTGTCGCTGTTGTTGTTGTTTTTGTAGTGGTGGAAAAGACCGCTAAAGGAAGAACTATATTGATACGCACTCCTATGTGTACGGATAAATTCGACTAAAACAGCAGCGGCTATGGCAGCGTCAACGGCGGCTGAAACCCGTCGCACAGCGCCACGACGACGACGACAACGCCAACGACGGCGGTGGCGACGACGACGACGACGGCGGCGGCGGCGGCGGCGATGATGACGACGACAACGACAACACGTCGACAGCGGTAGAACAGAAAACATCGCTATGCCTGTCCGCGATGTTTTCCCTGCACGTCTTGTACTTCGTTGTTGTCGGTGTCGTTGTTGCTGTTGTCTTTTACTTTAACGATTTCTTCGTTGCGGCTTCCATCGCTCGCTTCATCGGCCAAATCCGGTTCAATTAGTGCATTTGACCTCGTGAATTAGGATGACCCCTAGAGTAATCCTGTTGACTTGGCAATAATTGATAACAGGACACAGACAGGCGTGAGCTTAACAGATTTAATTCGTATGTGAACTTGCTCCTTCTTCGAATCACTTTCTCGTTCGATGTCCACTGCACTTTCCTACAGATAGATAGAACCCAGAATGTTAGCAATATTTCGAACATGTTCATTCGCCAGTGAACCGCCAATCAGACCGGCAATATTCTCTGATCTCTTAGCCAGTCTTTTCTCCCGTACGCGCACAGTTCCATACTGAGCGAATGCTACTTGTATCGATATAGCTGCCGCTATCACGGTCCGACTTACTGCTTACGATAAATAGATATAGAGCGCATTTGAACGGTCGGAAGGAAATCAGTGCGATGAAGTATGAAGTTTCCATATCGTTGCGTGTACAGTGTACATTGTTCATACTGAGCTGACTTAACTTATGTAATAGCGACTTCAAGACACGGACACAGAACGCGATCAAGCTACACAGAACCCGACAGAATGACCATCACTAACCGCATCATCAGATTTAAGTTTGGCTTTTGATGTTCGTCGAACCGTGTATTCTGTTGGATCGGGTTGAACTTCAACAAATTGACGTCAAAAATCGATCCGGGCGGCGGACGTAACATGGGGGCTTACACTCGAGACGACGATAGAGATGAGCTATAATAGGTAAGGCTACCCACGATGGATGGAATCTGGTCCACTTGAAGGTTGCTACCAGAAACTTCTGCACAGTCTAGCTTTGTTTTACCTTCACAAGGCTTTCAGGTTGTTAGGCGTCTTGTGTGACCACCTGGGTTAGCGGAGTATTTACCTGCGCGGTGCAAGGTGCGAAGGGCTTGCCAAGTTAGTTTGAGTGCTCCACAAGAGTTCAAAGGGCAGTCAGTTTTCGACTGCTTGGTTGATTTCGATTGTAATTACGGCTTACGTAATCAAAACGAATCAGAAAATAGCCGATAGAATATTAAGTTTCGACGATCTGGAATCGGACTCAAGGTCGAGCTCAATTCTAACTTTTAATCTGCTTTTCCCATTTCGTCCATTTTCTAAACCTTTTTTTCATCATGGCAAGGACGTCGATAGGGTATATCGTGCCGACAAAACGCCGTCGTCATGCTATACCGATTAACTCAGGTGGCTGACGCGATTTCAATACGCGGTCCATTTTCGACGAATCGTCGTCGTTCAATATCATACACACGCACACACACACACACACACACACACCCACACACACACACACACACACGCAAATATGTATATGTATTGGGAGGATCGAGTCGTGAGGAGCGCTGCCCAATACTGCTGCTGCGGCATCGCGGAACGGTCTGCGACCCGCCGATATTTAAAAAAAGCCCATTCCTCGCCTACACAGACAGACACAATGTCATCATGACCTCTTGGAGCCCTCGTCTCGCTCTGTTTCAAGCAACAACACTCGCAATACCATTATACATAGCGACGACACCAGCAGCAGCAGTGGCAGTGGCGGCATCACCGATAATATTTTTATAGCAACGGTATGCGACGGCTTACTCTACTTGTTGCTCTGCTGCCATTGACGCTGTTACAGTTGGAAGAAACAAAAGCTAAGAGCATTGCTAGCGCTAGGAAACAGCGGTGGAAAATGAAAAAAAAAAAAAAAGAATAAGATGGACAGATGTACACCCATTGCAGAAAGTGCGCGACGACTCTGGGTTAAGAGCAGTCGGCCAGTGGCGATCGTCCGACCAACTTGATGCGAAGGAGGAAAACGAAAAAATAACAATGAATAGTATCAGAATTAAAGATGAGAAGGTTGTTCTTCTAACAGACATATTGATATAATTGTGGAGCGCAGGAGGATAACGGGTAACCGTTGACAAATAGAAGCGATAATGCTAATTACAATAAAAAGATTTAAAGTAGATAACGAGACCCAAGCCCTAATAATACACTTATCTGAGTATAGTTATAATTGTAAGTTGTAACGGAATCAGATCCATGAAACATTAGTAGAAAGGTGAGTGATGCTACATTGTGCCACGGACCTTCAGGATAGATTACAACTGATGTCGGCAAATAAATATTCAGCTTTGAAAAAAATGTATTTCCCAATTTTCATGTTGTTGCCGTGAAGAAAATTTAAGCCTACTCTTCGTAATCGCAGAAGCTACATTAGTCCCCCTATACTACAAAACTTAACGATTATAGGGCTAGTCACAAAATATGAAGGGTAGATCACTAGACGCCTCATCCCCCTGCGACGATCTGTGGCGCCCCTAGAAAACCTGAATGAGAGGTTCCGGATTCCTAATGCCTTATGTATATCGTTTTACCGGATTATTCATTAGACTTCATACACTATTATTACACACAAAAAATGATAAAACAAACGTGTATTACACGATAGACTAGCTAAAATAATTGTGCTACGTCTACAATCAATTGAACATTATTGTTTTGTTGTAGCTACAATTATTACTCACCGTTCATTACTATGGTAACTGTACGTGAGCTGACTGTGGAAACGTACCCCAATCAATGTTATATCGTCGTTATTGCTATGACTAACAATATATCTACTTATTACAGAAACTACATAATTGCATTGGTTTGTTTACACATATTCCACATGCGGGATGATATGTAAGGTTAGAATTTTCCTACGTTTACGATACTGGTTTTACCGTAAAGATATGCACTAAGGCTTCTGACCACAACGTCGAAGACACACAAACGTCACTTAGCCCATACTGCCATAAGAGCTCGGAGTCTATCGGAAGCGGAATGCTGGACTCGGATGAGTTCTGAAGTACCATCTTCCCTTGGAAGGTCGTTACATCTAGTAATAAAGCTCATCTGAAAATAGAAATAATACGGATGTCTATATTTGTCGTCTGTTAGGTTGACCATCGTGAAACTACAATGTACTTGCCAATGCCTTAAGGTACGATGGCGAAGCATCGTAAACCTATTATCTTTCTTTCCTTTTTTTCTTTTTATTTAGGCCCTCTGTATTTGTCGTGGTTAGATTACACGCGGACGCAATGACTACGTGTCTCCTGATGACGTCAACTGAAATACATCAGATTATTTTCCCCATCTACCCCTTTAGCTGGTGCTCAGGTTAGAGTAGAACTCAATGTTTCATGTGTTTTCAGATAAATCCAATGGCTACACACTTTTTAGGCTACAGACAGTTGCATACATATAACAAATAGATTTCGGTTAAAAAAATGAAGCCACCGTTGAGCTCATCTGCACCAGTGACTTGGCTACGAGAGTGCTCATTGGGATTCATCGTAAGCCGATGTAGAGTCGACTTTTTGAACTGCTGCCGCCGCCGTCCTGGTGGCCAGACGGCGTCTCCCGTTCTGACTGCGATCTCAACTATCGGCAGATGACCAGCGTACGTGGCACCGTAGTAACAGAAGAATGTAAATGTTGAAAGTTCGTTCTTCCTATACAGTACTAAGGCCTTCAGTTTTTACTTTTGTGTGCCGCTTCGTCTGCCCGCGACGTCATCTTTGGGCCATCCCCGATGTGCGCCCACCTCCGAACTTAGGAGCGGAATCGCCGCCTTCCGCCACCAGATAAGAATCTCTGCTAATGATGATCACAATTTAGATATTTTTTTTCGGTAATGGAACAGCAGCCACAATGAAATCGTAATAAGAATAATAATAAAATTACCTTCTTAGGTCTTATTCGCGAATGCCTGGGATAAAACTGAGCAACAGTGAACGGCGAGTTATAAGGTAACCGTTAAGCTAGTACCCGTTTTCTCATTCTATCGTGCACCCTAGCAGTACGTGTGATTAGCTAAAACTAGTTGATTGCAACGTTGGCACACGTCATAGACACAGACAGCGTTCGACTTCAAAATACCTTGAAACAGAGAAAAGAACGAGGCTTCGGTTGCAAGAATTGCAACAGGGAGAAGCCAGAGCTTGCCAAGAACGTCAGCTTGAAGTCAAGCGAGTGACCAAGCTAGTGTCCTCTATTCAACATACCAGAACAGAGGCATTAATAACAATATATTCCAAACGGCCTATTATACAATATTAGCTCTATTATATGATAGTTGACACCAGCTTTGCCCTGATCAGCTCTGCCCAATTGGCTTTCCACATGTCGTACAGGCTAGATTGCGCACGCAGTACGTTGAGAAAACAATACTCTGTCTAAAGTTGACGCATCTTGTTCGCATAGACGCCACTTCACGCCAAAGTCAACAAGGATCGTAGAAGTTTATTTGAATGATTTATTATGTTTGAAAGTTGTAACAGCGAACTGGAATGGTCGTACATAGATAGACAGACCAGTATCCGTTGGTCGGTCCGTATGAATATATGCATGAATTAGAACTACGCTTCTAGATTCTGCCGACGACAGGTTGCTATTGATGAAAGTTGTAGCTGTCTCAACTGTAACCCATATGGCATGGAATATCCGCCATAAGCAAGATTAACAAAGATACATTAACAAAGCCGGCATAACAATCATCTAACAAACAAGGCTATCGAATCTCGATGAACACCATATGCCCTCTACGAAATGACAGCAGTTTCGCATCTAGAGGACTCTTGCACGCGCGAAAACTTAAGTCATTTCTTATCTGTCCCGGTTGTTTTTGTCGAATGAACAGAAGTCACCATGCCAACCAGACGTTCTCTGGTCGGACGAATGATACCTTCTTGGCTGGTGTCGGTAGGGAATCGGTAGTCGCTAGTTGCGTGCGGGCCTCCGAAACAGGGCGGATATCGCATACCAGCGAGATATCACCAACGCGATAAAACCAATTGATCGATTTAAACAACGGCATTTACAGTGAGTCTTTTCTTACTCTTCAAAAAAATAGTTTTTGTTCATTCTGTGTAGCGGATCGTCAACAAGCCCAGAAAGTTGGCCTTGAATCATTGGCTAACAGTTTGCTCCGTCTGACATTACCGCCACCCCGCGGGTGAAAGTGCGAACCCCTCAAACACACGTATGTACACAGTCTGGTGTGCACTTCGTCGTAGTCGCCAGCATCGTCAGAAATTGCACCGTTTCGGATGCGCTTGCTATTCCTATCGAAGTCCTTGGCGTGATATCTCATCATGAGTATTTTGACGCAGCTATACATGTTTATCTACTTATGTCATGTCAACACGGACACGACCTGTCGTCGCTGAAAATGGGGGAGAGACGAGAACTGAAGAGGAACTATCTCAGCTGCCGGATTGTCTCTAAAGCTGTCGTTTTTATGAATGAACTTGTTGTAACTGTACGTCCGTGTTACGCTTGTCTCCAAAAAGGGCGCTGTGTCTCGAGTACGCGGATTATCGCAGAAGGACTCCCTACTTTTGGGTGCTATGAAAGTAACCAGTCATTAGTTAGGATTAAACGAGCTAGCCCGTTAGATAGAGCATGTGTCTGTGGTTCTGATTAGATTTTAACGAGTGGGCTCCATTTTGTGATAACATAAGGTGGAATGAAAAGCCGACTACATACAGTTAGCTGCTAGTAACGATAAAGACTAACCGTCTAGCTGGTAAATACCATGTGTTTACTACGGCTGTCATCAAGAATCAGTGAGCTCGTTAGAGTATTTCGGATGATACATCTTAATGGACGGTCAACGCTTTTGGATATTAATGATGGGGGTGCACGCACAAACGTACGTGCACGCACAGCAAACCAGCATGACGCTTCATAAATGAATTACTTAGTCTAGCCCATACTTCTTACCCTGTGATCTTAAATTGGACTATATCAATTGAATGTTTGTTTCAAGTCGAAAACCCCTTTTAGATCTCCCCAACAATTCCATACGCCTTTTACCAATCTATGTAAGTTTTTTATTGCGGAATTTGCTGGTACAATGATCTCGACACGTTGATTCGGTTATTTGGAATCGGTAGATCTAGTCAATATGAACAGCGTTACCTTGCCTGCCATATCTTCGTGATTGAATTGTTCTTGTCGATGATATCTAAGCACAATTTTATTCCTTATTATGTAAGTCTACAACCATCTCAAAGAACGAAGAAAGAAGAATGAGTTCTTAAGTAAGAAAAAGTCATGCATATACACAGTCGAATTTGAATTTAAGAAAGCAAAATAAAAAAAGCTTATAGAATTATTCTCATTTCTTGTCAATGATATTAATACTATCACACATTATGGGAAAATATGGCTGAGCCCTGGGGAGGGCAAATCGAGATGGGGGCAAGAGTAGAACGAAATACCTTGTCCGGAATACAATTAATATGGGAATCGATTTCGGATATATTAATTTTAGCCCGTCACGTCTATAAAGAGTTGTTTTTCCTGTACGCACTTTGGTTTTTCCTGTTTTTTTTTGTTCGTCAGAACTATTTAACACAGCGGTACCGATAGCGCACCCGATGTTGCTCAGCGTAATCTACTTTATCTTGTATGACCACTTAGCAATTAGAATCTGAGTTACGTCTCTCAACGATACGTGTACTGGTGGTCGCCGTGACAGCTAAGGCCAGAATTCGATAGAAATTTGTATTTGCCGAACCCTTTCGGCGGATTGTCTTCTCGAACAAATAGACCGGCAAAACGAACGGGGACCACGAAGAAAGAGGGCAAAATTAGGGTAAAAGTTATAGAGAAACGATATCGACACAGCCACTATCGGCACAACAGGCCGATCGCAGTAATTGCAACACCAGAACTACATACATGATGCCAATGGGTGAATAAATAGCAACTCACTAGAAATGTAGAAATTTCCATGGCCACAAATTTCATCATCGGTGAAAACGAAGAAAGCCAATATTTATTTCGGGATGGGTCAAATATAAGACACGGGAATGATGCGCATGCATCGATCACTGAAAGAACGTATTAAACGATGGTATCATACAAAATATGTATATATTAATTCGATTTCAGGCATCGTCGGTATATTGTTTCGGTTGTTTGAGGGTCAGACAGCGCGGGCCACATCAAGATATATACCAGAATCTGTTATATACTGGTTAACAGGTTGTTATGCAACCCTGATTTTGGTTATCTTCGTCCATCCACTGGTTTGAAAACTATTCACTGAGTATACATATGACGAGAAAAACGTGATCAAATTATCACAATGATCTGTATTGCAGAGATAATCACGGAAACAATGTATTTATTCTGTAAGTAGCGTTATCTAACGCTGTTAACGATATTGCCGATTTGGACGCGCTGAACGTTGAAGAGAGATACTCAACGGAACCCGTACCTGCTGCGTCAACAATAGTCTCTAGCAAGCGATCATAGCAGAATAACGGTGACATCGGCGAGTGTAAAAAACATGGAAAATCTTTTACTTGAAAATACTGCTTTGAAATTGCTGTCTATGACAAAAACGACATATATCACTCATAAGAAATAATCCGCTTTAAACAATTGTACGCCACAGTCTACAGACTGATGAAAGTGGGTGCGCGTTAGCCATCGCAGGACATTGTAAACTGGATATGAGCTCGACCCAGATCGACGCTCTATTATCTAGCCATGGTACTCTCGTCGAAAAACTGTGTAACGTTAACCGGATCAGTATTTTCTAGGTATTCCGTCAAGCGGACGGTCGAACACAAGCGAAGGTGGTTCGCTGAAACTGTGAGAAGAATCGGTGACGTCAGGTAGTCCATAAACGAACTTTTTCTAAATAATTATCGGTCCCCTATCCGTAACAGGATTTATTAAGTTATCGATAATATCATGCTCATATGCGAGTACTCGTTCAGACGACTTGCGGTGTGTGTTGAATAAAAGCGTATCGTCTATCTATAACTGTACTTTGTGCCCGTTTCTGTTGGACAGCAACTAAATACGCTTCTTCGGTCATGCGTCCTCGGCTCTATACATACGTTCCTCTAAATTATTTCATTTGCCTAGCGATCGGTGGGCAGACGTAGCTCCGTTTGAAACGTCCAGCCAATCTCACCGTGAGCATTTGGCGTTCTATTTACGATCTGCCGGCTCGGCAGAGTTTATGGTCAGCAAACGTATAGAATTCGAAAACTGTAATTATCGGCGTCAATGCTCGATTTTGGAAGGGGCTACGGTACGGGGACCCGTGCACGTAGTTGTCAAACAAAAAAAGATATAATTCGTTTCCATGTATCTAATATTTTCCAGATGGCACATAGATAATTTGTGGTAGAGGTGGTGCCAATACGAGCGGTTGTATTATAGTTCGATAATATGCACTAATAATATAATCGGCCCGGTGGTCTGTTGTTGAATTTTACATAGTAACTGGTAATAATTTCCAGCGTGTTATGGGTATAATTGTCGGAGTGTTTAAGTGAAAACGAAACGAACACAACGTTCTGCTATGGAGCAAACATTCGTGTATCTTCAAGATGGCGGTTGGCCTAGATTGATATACATGATTAAACAGCGCATATACTTAAAATCAACATCCATCAAATCAGCGAAGATTTTAAAAACTACATTTCATAACTGTAACTCGATGTTTAGCAATTTCATCCACGTCGAAACATCTATTAAATGAATAAAAAGAAAGAAAGAAAAAAAAAAGTCTCTCTGACTCTTGATACGAAAATGTTCAGGTGCAATGATCACATTTTACAAAGTCAAACAGGCGTATGACTCTGAGCAATTCGTGCCTGCTCAAATATGTCCTCCCAGGACCCTCCTAAGCGGTCTCATTCAAGGTTTAAAGACTTCAAGATTTCATGCAGATGTAATAGGGAACTCATTATCTTCCTTCCATTGTGAATGATGCTATTGCATTTGGACTACGACGATAGCCGATGTTTCGCACTGTGGGAGATAAGTTAACGAATGGTCAGCGACAGACTTCAAACTACCTCTTTTGAGGATGCCTCCATTCTTATGGAACCGCCGAAGGTACTTCAACGGGAATGTAGTATGAGCCTCTATTCTGATTGGTCTTTGTCCTTTTTCTGACACGGTCTCGTGACTACTGATCGTTGCGGTGCTCCACAATGCGTTCTCTGACCATAGGGATATAAATAAATACTAATCAGCATGTACTTAATAAAAGTAGTAATAATTTTATTACTTTAAGTAGTTTATTTTCATTATATTATTAACAAAATTCTGAAAGCAGCAAAAGGAAAGGCAGAGAAGTCAATATAATTTCGCTACTCGCGTCGGGTAAACTGTAACCGGGGTACTCGTAACCACGACAACTTCGCTCTGTCCTATCGCTCATATTTAAACGGTCTCGTGTCCTATAGAGCATTTACATATTTTGTTCGCATGGCATCGCATCTTACCTAGCAAAGCTCATTACTAGTACTTAGATTGGCGGTAGGCGCTGCACTCGAAATCATTGAATTTTTCCCAAAAGGGTAAATGGACGGGACCCGCGTTTTGTTCTTCAGATTTAGCACTGTATCACACACTTTATGTAATTAATGTGTTCTCATTTCAGAGTCATTCGTTACGGAATAAATCACTGGAGCCTCTCAACTCGGAAGCCGCATTTATCGACATCTAACATGGGAACCCTTTTTTGCCTGGACCGGTTCAGAGTCCACAAGTATGTCGCCAGTTAATGCGTATTTAAACTAATTAAAACCAGTACACATATAGATTTCTTGGGTATCGTCATTCCACGAATTGCTACTGCTACGCGTAAACCTTATAGTACATTTTGCTTATTTTTCTAGCCAGAAAAGCCTTCGAAATAGATTTACAAATATTCCAGGACTGCTTTTAGCCGCTTTCTTTCATAAAATCGCAGTTTGTATTTCCTGCTATGAAATACTCATTGTTTTTGTTCCCTAAACTAGGTCTGTAGTTTTACACCCTTGAGGTTTACCCGTTATAACTGATCACCTACAGTTGTAACATGACGTTCCCGTTCAATAGCCAGGCGCTATGCTACTCCATCTTTAAGCTGAACACGTTAAAACACACGGTAAAAGCACAACTACGTTTTTTTTTGTCATTTCAATAATACTGAGCTGACATGTTGGTTATCAGCTGTCAGTTGTGCGTGCCCGTCTGACCAGTTCCCTATTGAAGTTAGCTAAGTAGATCGCTGTTTTCCTATCGTTCGCTGAAGGTGATCGGAAGATTTGATCGAATGCTGATTTGGTCTTAGTAAGCTAAGCAGTGGAAGTGAGTCTACCGCGTACAAGCGGGCAACTTTCAGCGACACAAAAATTTTGAGGGTTTGAGCCGACTTTGGATTAGTGTCACTGTGGACGGCTCTGAGCATACATCCGCTCGATCACGACACCCAGTTGTCAAGCAATAGTTGTTCGAACATAGACAGACAACTTCACCTGTTCCCGTTTAGGTTCCACTACCTCAGGTTTAGTTTTTCGCGCCCTTTCACTTTCTACCTTTTGGGTCCGCGAGCTTCACTCTACTTTCATTTCTGACTAGGCCGATCGTCTACCACCATCAGCACACACGTGTGTTAAAGCATGGGTTGAAATGGTTGGATTACAAGCTTTAATTTGTCGCTAGCATGTCTTTCCGTTACGACCGCCTTTAGGTCCAGTGTGATCGCCTGTGACCGCTTGATCGACTGCTGCCAAAGTTCAGGGATCACTCAGCACTTCGCTAGTAGTACACACCACAAAAATCGCAACGGTTTATTAGTCATCGTTGACTGCCTGCTGAAGAAACGGGCTGATGAACCACTGAGTGTTTCGGAAACATAGCCAGTCACCTAAAAACGAAAGCTTTCACCCTACGCCTGAGCCAAAAACTGCTCTCTATCTACTAAACGAATCGTATCTTTATGACCGTACTATAAGGCTTATGGTGGACTCAGTCCGTTTATAATATATGTAAGTGTATACGTACGATATGCAACAACGGTAACATACAGCTTAGTAGCAGAAGCAACTCTGGAGGAGGTAACAAAGTCGGTAAGAACATCGGCTACTGATTATTGCTGACTGGTGTTTCCTTCAACATAAAAAGTCCTGAGTTGTTACTTGACGTTGGCCGGTCGTGATAACCGTGATTAAGTCGATGTTTGGCAGACCGCTCTTTGGGGGCGGATATTATTTGATTCAAATGATGCTGATCATGATCATGTGCTTAAGCGTGATTCGTGCGATTTTGCATCCGCTACCATAGACCAGGTCGAGATTCACCTGCGCGACTACACGGAAGCTGTTGAAGATACCGGAGAAGCTACTTCAGGCGTGCGGACGCCGCGCCTATCAAGCTGAAGTCCGACATATAGTCAGCAACGAAGCCTGAATACGCACATATAAACGAAATCATGTGCCGTACCTAGGCGAAGCGCATATGCTATATAGGCGAGGATGTGTGCATGGAAACAAGTGGGTCCTGGTCGAAAAATGAAAGACCGGTCGAATGCAATCGCCTTGGAACAAGCCAGCAAACGAACAAAAGTAAGGTGGCATTTCGAGCTTAATGCTTGATTAAATTCAAATTTGGCCTTACACAACTCTGCTCAGCAGAGATTTAAACGTTCATAGGCATAGGGACGAACGGCGGTGACCCTGCCGCTTACCCCGGACCAAATTGCCCAACGATTTCTGAAACGAACCTGACGGTTCGGTGTTTAAGTGCATATTATTAAATCTATCTGCCGTTGCAGTCAGTCAGTCAGTCATTCGTATGCCCAGTTCCATACGCGAAAGTTCGTTAGATTTCGTTATTGGTACTGATACCCTTATTGGGGTCGGCGATAGACGCACGTTCAGTACTCACTGGTACAACTAAATCTATGGCACACAGAGAGGGTCGGCAGTGGCGATTATACATGGGTTCTTGACTTATTTTAATTTTGGGTGATTGCAGACGGTCGCATGCTATGCCACGCCACCTGCTGTCACAATGTTAGATACCCGCGCACTTCAACTGCTTGTTATTGCAAACCATATATTGTTCAGCGGTCAACTAGTAAACGGTAGCATTGGATTATACTTTGTGTACACAAATTATCTGAAGCTCTAAACAATGCACATAAATTCCATATTATTTCCTCTGATTTCGCCGAATACATTGCAAAAGGTCTTGAGGTACATTTCACTGTTCTTAATTGGCTCGCGTTGGTAATTACGTTTCTCTAAACTCGGAATCGTGTTTGCGCTCAGTGCACTTTGACAGTTTAGGGCGGTCGGTGTTCTTCAATGCTAATGCCTGTCAGTGCTTCTGCTTTACGGACACACGTTGTCATGCCAATTCTGGCGTTGTTGCTTTGATTTCATTAATTTTTAGTTCGTTTTCAATCAGCCTATGCGTATGTATGTATGTATGTATGTATGTATGTACGCCTTCCTTCGTATACACAACAAAAACGAGAGCGGCATGCATAATCAACAATAACAAATGTACGCTTCATAAATATAAAGAAAAACACTATAAATGGTAATAATAATACTGATAATAACAATCGGACGGATTTTGCCATTATAATCGCTCTGCCCGCGCTGGATCCATTGGCTTCACCGATCCGTCGTGGGTCAGTCGGCTTGATACTGCCATAATGGCTTTTTTAGATGGAAGCGCAAATAATATTTGCACGAGTATCACAAACGCACGTGCACAAAATGGCCTACTAAAACAGAGAATGAAAAAATAACGAATAAATACGCATGTGGGCCGCTTTTGCAATCGTCAGAAGGTATCACTCGAAATGTTGTAGTACAACCAACGTGATCATTAGCGGAACCCCCAAAAACGCGACGAAACAAAGTATCATTTGGTGCCGCAATATGCCGGACGCTTTAGGGAATAAAAACGCTTATTTAATCAAGCCTCGGTTATATACAGTTAACAGTTTTTACAGCACAATGATATAAATAGTAATGGATGCTGCGGACAGTGCGGGAGCTGGTACACACCTTGGCGGCCCTCTTTTTTTCGACGTTAGATTTTTTCCAATGACCCTTAAATAACGGAGATAAACATTTGTGATCTCATTAAGTGTGCGTAAGCTTATTGTCCAGATGTCTCATGGACCTAGTTCCATAAAATGATCCATAGAGAAATAGTTGGGGTGACAGTCGTTCCAAGCTACTCTATAAACTACACAACAATGAATCGAACTTCATCGATTCATTTTTGCTACTAATAGTCGAGTGCTTCGTTTATACAGACTGACGGCATAAATGACAAAATAAGAGTGAATATAGGAGTAGTAAAGCACTTGACGTCGTAATAACAAAGTTGTCATGTCCAGCTAATGATCGAGGCAGCAATTCGCGCGGTGCTAAACACTTACGTACATCATAAGCATTGTACGCTACACAAGTACCAATGACTGGACGATCGATGCTGTCGGGGGCGCCTGAGGACGGGATGCTTGTTGATATGAGGCAGTGAGTTCGTACGGCGTCCAACTTCATCCCAACGTTCTTTGACGGATTAGGTGTCGATACTCTATAAACAGCTGCGTACATATAAGCTAGCGATTGCAGTTTACGTGTCTCAAATAATCTAAAAAAGAAAGGCTAGCTTTAAGCTTAAGAGAATAGAGCTTTAGTTGGTAAGTATGCTGTTTTGCTGTCGTGATGATGTTTGATTTATCATGACCGCATTTTATATAAGTACTAGCGACCATAATTACTAATAATTGAATTATAGCACGTGATAAAACAATATCAGATAGGGTATGATTTCCGGGCATATGGACGGCTAGAACGCGCGCACTCCTCTGAGGCGAGTAGACGTTCTACCCAACTAAATACTTCGGACGGTTGAAAAGGTGGACGCAACGCCTCTCATGACCGCCCGTTAGTTGTAGCTCGACAAGCGATCCTATTTTACATAAGATTAGCCGACAATACTAAGAATATCGTCATAGGTTGAAAAAATCAGCCACCGCACGAAAAGGAAACGGGGTCATTCGATCGCCGCGCTGATAAAGTCTCTGGCCACCGTTATATAGGCATTTGACTCCGCATTCGAGTAGTTATCCTAATTCATGATGTGCAGGAGGTTTCTCCCGCATTATACGAGACACCTACTGGTAACATGCTGTAAACTGCTGATATGAATACTTTTTTTATGGGTACTATATGCAATATCTTTGATAACTCCGACTCTTTAACGTGTTAGCTACGTCATCCATTGAGCACCTGTAATCTGGATCGAACCTTTAATAATCGTTCGCTTAACCAAGTTCATTTAACTAAACAGACAGAAAATTTACTTAAACGCTTCAAATGAGATAGATCGTCTTGTGCAGCTATGGTAGAAAGATCTAAGTTATAAAGTAACGTTCGAGTAAACGATAGAGCTTGGTAAACTGAGCCTTCTCAATTCAGTCGCTGATGAGTCCGAGATCTTAAGCTAGCAGTACCATGCGACTGCGATAGACCTATCTAGTCGAAGCCGAAATGAAAGTGTCTCGAGGTTAAAACCGTTGCATCCGTTGGCATGACTGCTGTCACTCGAAGTTCGTCGCTGGCTATAATCTGGTGAGCGTTGCTGATCTTCTTGATCGACAAGGCTCACGCAAGGTTAGGCTTGAATGGCCTGGGAACTGAGCGAACAGCTCGATTGTACATCTACGACTATAGGATGAGTATCCTGTCATAGCGACTGCTGCTCTGGTGCCGCAGACGTTTCTCAGAGCACCATCGACTGAAACCATAGAAGGAGAGCAGCGAGCCCGGGGCAGGATGAGTGCTGCTCAATCTGACGTCGAGAATCCTGCCCCAAATAGCACAAGCCCTGATTAGTTCTACAATTGCTGTTGAACTTCAAGTTCCCTGTTGCTGTTATCGTTCTTGTGTGGTTCAGTCGACTGCCCAAAAGTTCAGGTGCGCGTTTCATGTGAACCGATTGTTTTTGAAAAATCGTCTCACCAACGGTCATTGGCACATACAATTACACATATATTAGTTATCATGTCCGACGTATCATAGGGCAGCATGGAATTAGTAGAAAGAGCAACGAAACTCTATACCAAAAGTAGCTGCAATGCAGTGTTTGAAGAAAAGCACCATAGGGCGTAGTTGATTCGCTGTGCAATGTTTGCATTTATAAAATCCAATATATTCTAGTTTATTGCCATTCGAGCCGAGTAGCACGGTGTTACATTGAGCCGAGTGTATCGCTTACATGAACGGTCTAAGGACGTGCGGCCTGCGCTTTTCGTTAGTCGCGTTTAGAAGGAGTCACGCCAATACCAACAGATGCTGAGGCTAACCCCGCGGAAACTGTTACAACATGACGTGCTTGTTCTTGAAGCGTTATTGGTAAAAACTCACGGGTCTTTGCCACTAGCCACAGATGAAGTGCGGAACTCGGTAATCGCGTATCAAAGGCTGCAATTGCAGCAACCAGAAGGTGAATTAAGATCCGTACAGGCGGATTTCATAAATGTGGCCAGCGCATGGTCAGGTGGTTGCCGAAGGCCGCACAGTGGTAGGCCAATACAGTAGTATCGCTAGTTGCAAGAACAGCAGCAGACCTTCATGGGCGAGCATGATACCGCCTAAGGACAAGGGCGACCATTAGGCCGGCCAACGGATTAGGTCGGATCAAGCGAAGCCAACAGTGTGAATGGACCGGCTCACATCCATCGCCAGCGGTCGCTATTGATGTTCCTCCTTTACGTCGTAATGATAGTAGCAGTTAGGCGCATTCAAGATTCGTAGATACGTGGGTATGATAATCGCACTAAGCAGATCTCGAGATGAATAAATTCGGAAGCTCTGCGGTATAGGATATTTGTGCTCATCGTATATTTATATTAGTATGTCTATGCGGAGATGCATCTTTTCAAAGCTCTTACAACACCTGTTTTATACATTTTTGTGCCTTACTAATATTCCCGTCGTTTCTGTTACTTTCACATTACGCAGTCTGTGCATGTCTTGCCTATATCCATGTTGTTTCTTTAGTCCTCATTTATTTCCTATATTTCAAAATGCTACGCGAAGTGTTCATCAAAGCGTTGGCAAACGCTAGAGGTTTCCAATCTATTTGAACTGTCATTGCTATATTACCCACGCGCAATTTGTCTTGACTGGCCACATCCGCATCGTCGTCCATTACTTGATTCTCTCAACAAGCAAATTAACATTTTGAGAATTGTCATTGTTAGAACCACCATCATAGCGATCATCAGGATCGGCGGCACCTTCCGCATGCTGGTTGCCCCCATTACCCAAATGCAATGACTTCTCACGTGCGCATAGGGAATAACGCTACGACACAGTATTCTAGTATAAATCGATTCACTTTTTCCTCGTCAGGGGGCATTTTTTCTGCCTTTTCTGGACACGCACATGAACATAAACAGACGGATTTTCATGTTCACATCTGTCGCTTATGGTTGCTTTGGCTACTGGCCGCCGTTTCGTCTCTACTATCTCACCACTTATGCCTAGAAGCCATGTGGCTGTTTAGGTTCATATTTATATACATATATGTGAGTTGTCACCGCCTATGCTGCAGACATAGCCCTTTTAGCAATTGCACGACGCAGTAGCATTGCAGTCTCCGCAGATCGTATTATACTTTAGCCGGCCACTGCGACCATGGAGTCGCATTCTCAGCGTGCAGTAGCACGAGCGACATGCCGTTTCCAGCCCAATTTCCCCATCAAATCTGGTGCTTGCTGTACGATGTACTACCGCTCTCCCTTGACTGTCCTTTTCGTGCAAGTCTATTGGCTCGTGCAGTTTACGCGCCGTACCCCCGTTGTTGTCGTCGTCGGCGTCTTCTGGTATATTCATGATGTGGAACCTGCTGGTGTGGTAGCAGCACCCCAAGCGTTTGGTGTATTGTAGCGGCGATTGTAGCAGCGTCGTCACTGACGGAATAGACCGTTATTACCTTTTTTATTCTTCGTTGACTTTTTGACGATTTCGTCATGTTGGTCACCCTGCTGCGCGACACGACTCACGCTGTCTGCTCTGACATATGGCGTAACAAACGAGTGGCTGAGGTGTGCGGTATAGCTATGGATAAAAGAGACAACTGAAATATCGCATGAAAGAAGTGTACGGCCAGTAATAGTCGTACGTACTAGCGGCAATAACGGTAGGAACAGTTATTAGTCATCAATAACACAACACGAAAAATATCCGAAAGATGAACTAACGAGACGGGCGAAAAAAAGGTATGAAAAAGTACCCTGTAAAATTAAAATCAATTATGGCACGTTACGGAGTACGAGTGACTGCTATTTGATTACTTTTTTCTCATTATGATTGCTATTGGCAGTGGCCGTTATGTGTCTTGTACAGCTTGTGCGTTAGCTCTGTTGTTATCTGGTGTCTTGAGCAGTATGTTTGGTTGTCCGTAGAATTGCAATAGTTGACATGCGAATTCGTTTGTCAGATTGATCGCACATTCTCCTATGTACGCAAGCGACAATGAGACGCGGAGAGGATGTCATAGCATGGGGCGCTAAAGCTAATAAACCCAGGAAGAACTCAACGTTACACACGTTTAAAGTCTTCAAATGATGACTCTTGCGAATCCGTTCGAACATCCATTGACGATATGTACATACTGTATGTGTATACATGTGATAAAGGAACGGGCCGACTACGAGTGGGAACAATAATAAAAAAGCACAAAAATATAAGCGTTCCTTGGATGAAGTTCATTCTTCGTAGCCAGTTGGTTCCTTCGAGATATCTTTCCAATATGTACAATAAAAATTATGAATATTGTTTATCTTGTAAAAAAAAAGAAACTATTGCGTCTCAAATGTTGTATTGTGTACTGTCTGTAAATTTAACAGCACTCATATATTGACTGTGTCTGTTTTGCCTGTTTTATTTCTATGTTACGATCGCTCGTCTTAACGCCCGTAAGGGCTGAATATGAAATAAAAATTCATTTTTAATAGGTATGTTGCATTATGTCGTATACGGTATTAGGCGCTATTATTTTAAAATTAGTTAGCCGTACATTACGATACCGTGTAAATTCTAATGAAAATGGGTATCCTTGAGAAAGATGGGTTTAGATTCCCTGTCATATATTCAAATATTAAGAGAACGGTAAATCCAGTTACAAGAAAAAGACAGCATCACATGAACGCGCTAAGTAGCTTGCTGGAACTAGACAAATTAGTATATAAGTGAAGCAAGATTGTTTTGGTTTATTATCGACGGATATTATTATTATATTAATACGGTTAAGACCTAATTTTTGGTATTTGTTTTCCGTTTCTTTTTTATTCGTCGGGGACCTACCACAACGGGTAAAACATCTAAGAACCTGACAGAGCGCCCTGCTATAATGGTAAGGCTTATATTAAAATGTCTACTTAGGTTAGGTTAGGTTAGGTTAGGTTAGTTACAAGCATAGGTACTTCGGTCATTTCGGATTATGTACCACTGGTTGTTATCTTACCAGCTCATGTTTATTGCCATTCAACAGCTCGCAACACCAGTCGGTTGCTATTCTTAGTGTTATTTGTCAAACATGCGCTAATATATAGGTTGATCAACTATTTTTCGTGGAAACGTGGCCAAAGACAATACATCGTTTCACGAGATCAACTACTACACAGCCTTTTGGCGCTGGGCCAACCCTCACCAGGATTAAAAACGTCCCTCTCTACCCGAAATCGACTGTCCGCATTAGTCTGTCAGTTTTCATGCGATTTCAAAAAAAAAAACCCGAGACTTCCGTGAGGCAAACCGAGAGATTTTCCATAATGAAAAAGGGTCAACATGTAATTTTTGATACATAAACTAAGAGCTATTAGAGTAAGGAGAATATCACTTGCCAATAAGGTTGTCTAGACAAGCTAGACCGGTTAGTTTCTTTAAAACTCTTCACATTGTGTCGTACTTTTTAGACCTTTCGGCCGTTTTAATCCTGTGCATCTATGGATTCTTCGTTTTCTGTCAGCATAAAATTGGATTTCGTTATTTGTATGACACTCTAACGAGTTGACACCTGTCAGTATCGTTCACGTATTGCTACTATTAAAAGGTAACTTGCAGACAAAAAGAAAGGACCAGCGAACGAATTCAAGTTACCGTATGTGGTAGTTATATTTGATAAACATGATCATCAGGAATGATATTTCAAGTACAGGTTAAGAAAAGTGTTTGTTTTTATTTAGGTACAGTTTTAGAGGTCCTACTTAGTGTATTTATATTGCACGTGTATATATGGCCGTGTAAATAGGTCACATCACTAATCTCTAACCGTCTACGTTAGAGTCGAATTGCCTATGATAAGTTCCCACAAAAATGTTGCTTTCTCTTCTGCTACAGAAGTGGCCGAATCGGTTCTTGTTGATAAAACCTAATAACACCAGCCTTCGCTAACGGTCAACAGAACCAAAGACCAAAATCGTGAGAGCGTCGCATTTTACCTACTCAACACAACTCTATTTTCAGCAGATGAATCTTTAAGGCCGCTCTACTTGGAACTTGCGCAAACAGACCTCGCATGTCGACCCTATACAGTATATCGTTTAACAAGAGTAATCCGTACGACGTAGACGAAAATAATTCACCTTGTATAAGACTTCCTCTACCGGGAAACAATACAACGCAATCTCGACTTAGAACAACAACAATTCATTCACAGTGTTGCCCAGGAGCTTGCTTTAAAGCGCACTTCCGTATTTATTTAATTTCGCTGAAAAGATGATGAGTAGGGCCTTTCGTCATAAAATAATAGTAAGCTTGCTAGCTTCTCAGTCTTAAATTCGTTTACGGGTCAGCCTCATCCAGAGTTCAAACCCCCTCCCCCCTCCCTCCCTCCCTCCAATTTATAGCCATAGTCTTGCCTACCGTTGTGTTCTTCACTTCCCACGTCCGTCTAACTGTCGTTTTTTCTCTGGGAGAAACCTGCCGACTGGCGGAAGACTGTCTCTAACTCTGAACTGCCGTCTGTGGAACGTACACATTCGTGGCCTCATCGCGGCAGTTAGCGTCACCCAGATGGCTGGCTTTGCGTACACAAAGGTACGCACATGAAACAGAATAGGACTATGAACGAAAAGCAACATAGGTCGATTCAGCGGGCCCCAAAGACCGAACGTTACGAAGACGGAAAAGCAGGAATGAATCTCAGCGATAAACAGCACGAAACGCCGGCACGCGACACGTGACCAGCATGAATCTCCTCAAGATCTTTAGCTTTTAGTGAATGTCACACCAAAGAACCCACTTTAGGCAGTTCATTATTATTTTTGTGTTTATATCTGGTTTTCATCTGTTGCTTCTACACTGCCGGGGTACGTAATTGGTTATGTTGGTATACAACGATATGTTTGAGAAGAGCGTAGCATGAGCCAGCCTGTCTCAGGTGGGTCTCGAGCTTCCAGTACGCTCTCCTTAATCATCACAGCCTTCGTATAGAGACGAAAACTACGTCGGAGCCATCGCTACTGTCAGATGGGGGTGATGTTACGTGACGTACGCCGCCAGATGATAAACTGCCATTGGCATTTACTCTCTCCTCCGATTCGGATAGCTCGATCGGCTTCGATACGCTCGTATTTAGCGACGTCTTTTGCGCCGTTTGGTTAGGACCGCCACAAGGCGTTCGCCTGCACTGGCCTGTCCTCTAAGAAGGCCACATTGGAGCTCTTCATAGTTTGCTATATAACTGAATTGGTCTTATAAGACATGCGTGACGAAGTGTCGTCGACCAGCCGCTGTTTGCCGTGGTACCAATCGGAAGCCGTGGACGCTAATTTCGATGCCGTTAAACTCGTTCGCTACAGCATCTGGGGTGCGAGCTAACGGACGTGGGACGACTCAAAACTGAAAGGATATGATTGTCATCGTAAAAATTTTTGGCGTAAATCTACATAAATATAAACACGATAAGTAATTACTCGACGTTTTCGTCTGTTCTTTGAATTAAATAGTCTTCAAGGGCTGGACGATAATATTCGGCAATATCAAATTTTCGATGCAGACATAATGTTGTGTTAATAGTTACAGAGACGCATCGCTATTGATGACTGTGAGGATCTCTAACTGCTAAGGCATATCTTGGGTAGTGAGGCACAGTACTCGATTGCTCTGAAAGTTTGACTAGTTCACTGAGAAATTTGACTTCAACTTACTGTGCAACAACTTACTGCTTACTGTGTACTTACAAAATCAACTTACTGTGCGAAAATAGGATAAAGTTTTAATTGCGTTTAGGCAATCAGTTCGGCATTGAGGATAATTAATAATGACGTGGCAGTCCAAGAATACGCATGAACGGATTTGTACTGCCACAAACCCCTGACAGATTGTGATACCACTTGTAACAACTCCCACACTAAGTTACTGAGAACATCCACTTAACTTCAGCTATTTAAGAAATAGTTGGAAATCTAGCCTCAGTCGCTTCATTAAATCAGAGCACTCGAAACCATTTTCTTCTACGTGAAACAACTATGTTCGCCCATCACAACCTTGAAGCCCATTTCTTGAGAGCCAAACACAACAAAAGTAGGAACCCGTCAAAACAAATGCGAAAGTAACTTCGGGTCAGTCAGAAATAACCTACGGGCTTATTTCGGTTCTAATCCCTAACAGCTCGTATTTGTTCAACAGGCAATAGAGAACACCGTCTCTCTATTATACTAGCATTCTATACGGTGTAGCGTCAGCAGGAGACGATATGATGCCGCGCTATCTGCTTCATTCAGTGACGGCTGCGCCGTCACCCGACGCATCATAAACTGTCAAAGCATACCATAAACTAGTTGAGTAATAAACTTTAACGGTCGACTTCAGCACGCCTTCAAGTTCAACCTCGTCTTAGTATAGCGACAAGTAAGCAACGCTTGAGATTTGTCCGACACAACAAATTTGAACGCTCTTATGTGTAAATAAATGTATGTCTGTGTGTGTGTGTGTGTGTGTGTGTGTGTGTGTGTGTGTGTGTATGTGTGTGTGTGTAGTGTATGGGGCTGATCAGGGAAACGGGTCTAAAGGAGACAGCACAACGGCTCTCGTTGTGGCTGAATCCAGACGAGAACGGCAGGTCTACGCGTGCCTGTCGGCAGACGATATGTCTTGAGTCATCTGAAGAGGATTCATTCTATTGGACGTTATCGTCGTTGCACTTTTACATGAATATAGTTCAGCTTCCAGTGCAGCAACGAAACGCAAAAACGCACGAAAAAAGACAAAATGTCTAACATTTCTTAGAAGTGATTAATATAACTATTTTAGCAAGCCGAATAGTACGTGTCTGGCCTTATGTTTAGATGAGGCTAAATAAATCATGCAAGAAAATCGTTCTAATTTGTTTAGAAAATAGCTGTTATAACGTTTTCTACTTGTCAGCCTGTTGAAATTAAGCATGTAGAAAGCACAAATTGCTATTTGCTTGCACTCATTGACCTTAGAGGGGACGAAGTCGCCCTTTTGCTACTGTAATTATTTCGAATACTATATGGTTCGTATATAGACGTTTTAGGTACGAATGCCGACAGGGAACGACTTCACTTAATCATTTTAGTCTACCTATAGACAAAAATGTTGAATGAATACTGGCAAATGGAACGCTACATCTTTACATATAAGCTAAAGATAAAGTTATCTATCTAACTATGATTTTGGTAAAATTTCGATTATTTTTGTAATATCAGTATAAAATTCAAGTTTAGTCTACGACCTACTGAAAGACGAAGTGACATTACTTAGGAGCGCAATAAGCATTAGTGTACATTGTGAAGCATTTGCCCACCTATTCAATAACAGCCATTAGATTTCATTTTAGTTTTGCTCGTCTATTTATCTATCGCATCCTAACATTTCACACGAGAAAAACGCGCACGACCGGAAAGATGAGCGTAACGGTAATTTTGTCGCGATCATGCGTCTGCATGTGGCTAGCGTGAATGGCCGTCGTCAGTCTGTCAGCTATGTCGCAGTGGCTCATTTAGCTGTTCCTCATAAGAAATGGAAGAAGATACAAGTGATGATCATCAGGATGATGCTGGTGGTGGCAGTGACGATGATGATGATAATAGTAATAATGAAGCCAATAGTAACTCCACTTCCCTGCACTGCAGCAGCAGTCGTAGCTGAAGCAAGCAGTTGCGGCATTCGTTCTCGAGGCAAGTCGTAGTAGGAGTGCCTAATCATTTTTGCAAACATCGTCGTAGTGAGTCACATACGTGCGGTGCTCAGACCGAAGCAAATACTTATAGCCGCATAAATATCGCATACACAGATACACGTCTTCATATTGAATATGCAAAAACACCTTTGCACATTCACTTACAGCTAAAAATCTATCGTTTGCCTTCGCCGCCAAAACCGCCATAAAAAACAGCACGAAACTAAGAACTCTCCAGCCCGACTGTCATCTGTGCTCAGTAACTAACTGACTGTTGTTAGGCCACCCTGTAAGCTATCTTTGGGGGGAGTGGGGGCCCACCGGGTGAGTCGGGGGAATACTAATTCGCTCGCTCTTGGTGTTCTTGCTTTTTTTTTTTTTTCGTTTGCGGCTACCATCGTCGTCGTCGTCATCGTCATTGCTGTTATTCAAGAAGAAACCACCAACGGAATCAAACGGCGAACGGATATGTTGGTGTTGTTGCTATCACAGCATTGCTAGCCTGGCGTACCGCAAGCAAATAGACCAGTCTACGGATATGCGTAACGTACCGCCGCACCAACTACGAATGCTAGTCTTTCTCTAGTGGTACGTTGGCGGTACAACCGACTGCCCCTTTCGTGCGGCTATACCTATAACGGGATGCGATTGTTAAGTATATCATTATTATTACATAGTCGTTCTGTCTATTCGCCGTAGGGGCTGCGAGTAACAGCATGATAATCGTCAAGTACCTATCCGTGTATGTTTATGTGCTTTCGTATGTCCCGTAGTAGCTATTTCGCAGTCAAAATTAAACGGACGGGATCAGTAATAGCAGTCACATCCTTCACTACATACACTATATACACGTGTATATACATACAATGCGGGATGTAGTGGCATCAATGCGATACTAAAAAGATAAGACAATACGAGGACAGGTAGGTGGTGGGCATTGTATTGAATTAAATTTCCATCCACTTGTGCGCAAGGCCTTAATATATTGACCGGCCGCAGGAATTAAAGGGAGCCGGCTTGATTTCGGGCCGCGTAAAGGGTGACCTTTCCGCCATGAATCGGCGAATGCTGCTGGCAGCTGTACAGAGTCTTCTTTACTGTGAGTATTGCTGCTGATGTCATTGGTATGTCTAGCAGCTACAAACGAAGTGCTCGACGGTGGGCATTCGACCAACGATTCTCCTCTTTCTTTACTAACCAGTTGTATAACCATGCTAGCCTTTTTCCGGACCGTTAGCATTTATGCTGGGGATCTATGCAAGTAGATCCGTCGCCAAAATCAGCTATTAACAGGTCAAGCAGAAGGAATCAGTCTGAAAGCCATTAATGAAAGAGATAAATAGTACGCTACTGATGGGAATAACCGCTGTTGTGAATATAGCCCAGCAAAAATTCATTAAGCCTTCTTAGCTTGATAGAGCGGTCGCACCGGCACGAATCATTGTCTTTTGCCTACTGTCCCGTAAATTCGTTGTTTGTGTTTTTAGCTCTAACGTAGCTGGAAGTTGCTATAAACCCGCTTTTTTTTTTGTTGTTCTAGAATTAGCTCCGTGATCGACAAGCTCTTGATCGTTCGCCTACGACGTCAAGTCGTAGCAGTGGTTAGGCTACGGACTAGGCGACGATCTGACAAAGGCGTTAAACAAACCTTCGTTCTGAAGATATATCTAAGTAGATATATGGGTATACTCAGCACAATTCCCTGCTGTGAATGACGTACTCATTCAAACGATATTCAAAGCGCAGAGACTACAGTCGCCGGTAAAGGCCTAGCAAGCTTAGACATTAGCCATCACCAATTTCGACTAACTTATTTGCCTCTGCGCAAGAATAACTGGTCGAAGTTAAGTTCTAAAAATAAAAATAGCAGTGTTTAAAATTCAAGGCGCATAAAAGAATTACGTCCAAATCAATGCTCACGTCTGGTATATCAAGGTCTTCAAAGCCTTCAAATGTGTTTTAACTGACAATGACTTCTGCGAGCACTCTTTATCGTTCTCCCTTGGGGTAGGCTCAGTTGACAGTATTGTTCTATCGGAAATCGGGATCTGCCCGTCATCGGAAGACGCAGCACCGTAAATCTACCACGTAGGCCATAGGAAGAAATTGTAAATATCATAGAACACGTTCTGATCTGCTGCGATGCAATACGTCCATAAAACCGGATCAAGAACGTAAGATAGGCAAGTTACGATACTTAAGCTTTAATGTAATAGTTGTAGTAGCATCAGTAACAACCGTCTAATGAAATGCCTCGCGGCGGTGCCAAATGTAAAATTTAATCAATTTAGTAGCAACATGTTTTAGTTTCGACAACTGCTGCTACATGAATAATATTAAAGTAATCACTTCATTAACATATACGAACAACCAACCTTCTGTACTGTTTTTATGCAAACGTCGGCAAGGCATCTCAAATATGACTGCTTTTCGCTGTTTGCTGCCCACCGTTAAACCTGGGTTCCCGCTCGGCATTTAGATAGAATGGTGCACCAAAACTGCTCCACTCACCCCGAAGTATTGGAATAAACCGAATTGCTACTACTAGCAATTGTACTTTTGTAGTGTAATGTTTAGTTGAGTTCATAATTTCACCCCAGCGCCTCGCCACTGGTTTCCAGGGCTTGAAGACTAGTCCTCGGCCTTCGTCTCAGCTTATATTGTGTTTGCTCCACTTAACTGGTGCACTTATCGCTGTCACCATCCGACATTAGTTCTATCTTCACCATCATGATCATCACCATGACGATCGTCATCACGATCTCAGAGTAATCGTTCGACTCCTTCTCATCTAAATAAGTCGAATTAAAAAAATCTAAGCGAATTTATTTCCGAGCCCGCTCGGCCCTGTCCACTATGCTTTCAGTATGGGTCGCTGCGTAACAGAGATTCAACAGAGACAACCCTGGCGGTGGTTGCGGTGGGAACGCTTCCCACAATTAGCTCGTGCTCGCCAGCGGCAGCTGACTCTACTGACTTTACTTTGGTCACGTCTTCTATTCAGACGCGATAGTCCCGTTCACACTGTTCCCGGTGGGACAGTGCTACCTCCGGTGACAGCAGTGCCACCAGCATCATCAATGCGACTTGGCAGACACCGTGCAACAGTTTAGACAAGATGAAAAGCTAGACCAAGTAGCGAAATCTCGTTCGCATCTCGTGCCAGCTTTGCTCAGAGGTTCGGTGGCCTGACGGGAAACATCGCTTTTTGCATGAGCTTAGAAGGACCGAGGTGCATTTCAGTAGAAATAAACTGCGTCCATTCTTAGCTCTTAACTCTTGAGGTGCTTAAACAATGTGTCTTTGAGCGAAAAAGACGGATAGGACCTGGGACGCGAACTCACTTCGTTTGCAGAAAGAACACTACGTAGTAGACAAGCCCCGTGGCTTCCGTCAAACGTCGAACAGAAAACTAAAAAATAATCTAAATAAAAGAGCAACTAGAGATATTTTGTAACAGTGTTGAAATTTCTAAGTGAAGTCAATCGCAGGCACTACCCTAGCCTTTCTAAGCGCAACATCTTGGAATATACAAATAATTTATAGGGCGGTTCGGAGCAGCGTTCATTATTTCGTTAAACTCTGCGGGGGTGGACAACATGCTTTGCCTTTGCTAGTAATTATTAATAGTAGCCTTGGGTATCGGGTTTATAAACCGCTTTGATTTGTCTCTACGGTCGTCGGCATCAAGCACCCTAAGTTCAAAGCGAACGCGTAAAAATTTTGTGGACCACATATACGTGCTATTACTCAATACGTATATATATATATATATATATATATATATATAGTGATAAACTTTGTTGTTTTGAAACGTCTCTTCCACGGAGCAGGACAAAAAGAAAGGACAGAAAAACGTACGACGTAAACACGAAGTGACACGAGGCAAGCGCAGGGTCATTTATATATCCGAAGCGTTGTCTAAAGGCCATTGAAGAAATTGGCCTCACACTTCGGTCGTTATCGTCTGGTCGGTGGGAACGCTAAGTTTTTGATGCCAATGTCCCGAATTTGCTTCACTTTTCTCTCTTTTGAATCAACGCTTCACCAATTAGCTATACAAGCCTGCCACGGTGATTTTTCGAACAACCGCGGAACTACTCTGAATGGCACCGCATCGCGTCTCTACCGTACGGAACGCATAGCACTGTCTGATGCGTCAACGACAACGATAAAATCGCGTATATTCTGTATTCGATACTTTGCACCACTTGCATACAGTGCAGCAGCGGCAATGAATGTCCTTTGGTTCTGCCATAACTTTATTTTATTTTTGCTACTTTGGATATTGCAGATTCTGTTGTTGAAACAATATAAAGAGGAGACCAGAAAGTGGCGTATTCATACGTTTTGAGTGTCCCCACTGGTTCCCATCATATCGTCGGTCGCCGCTGCTGTAATGGCCGCTAAATCGGGGGTTAAAAGTTCAGAGCACCCAACGACGGCGACGATGACGGCGACGACGACTGCAAAACACAGCAACAATAACAACAAGTCTCAGAGTAGCCATTACACAGGCCGATAGCGTCAACGTCTTTGTCGCAACTGAAGCAGTACAACAGGAGTGGTGGAACCGTAACAAGTGTGGTAGCAGACTTTGACAACATATTCAAATATAGTGGAGCACATGGATAAAGAAGAAACTAGTGAAGATTACGACGTCTGGAAAACTGGACAAATATCGTAGATGTGTGTGAAGCCATGCAGAAAACGAATATTGAAGGTAACAATATTTGTTGAAGTCTCGTTAGACGTTATAGGACCTTGTTTGCTATCATTTGCCAGTGGTAGTCAACGACATGGAACGGCAGATGGTCCGGGAGTGTAGTTAGCGAAATATGTAAAATTCGACTTGGGCTACAAAAAACATGATGGCCTCGTACAGTCGAACAATCACTTCGGAATTATAAATATGGACTAGTTAACATTTAGAGTATAGTCTACAAATGTAGATCGCCTATCGTTTCTGTTGATTCGACATTAATCGGAGAGAAATTATTCTTAATTGTCTTCTAAGCATATATATATATATATAAAAGTATCCTCAAATCAGCCTCTTAACAAGAAGGGAAAGTTGTATCTATGAGCAGTCGATTTAAGGACAGCTAGCCTGATCAATCCTGTAAATACGTTTTTAGAACGAAAATCAACAAAAAATTATCGTTGGTGGCGTACAACTTGTTCGAACTTTACGGAGAACTTCAGCCATAAGTTACTTTGTGATTTTTTTTTCACGTTGTGTACTCTGCTATCGTGAAGAAAAAACTTGGATGGTCCCTCTGACAATGACATGAAAATTCTATAAGCGTTATAGAATATTATAGAATTATTTAAATATATAAAATAGATTTTATTTCCCATTGCTTATTTGCTCACAGCTAGTTAGGTTCATAACGCCTACATTCGACCAGAAAAACGTTCAGCGATTCGCTCATAAGGTTAGGTAGGATACTGCATAACAGTTCATGTCTATGCATTTCCATAATTTATCAATTTCGGTATTGGCCTGTCAACTGGTTGGAGTGGTCAATCAAAGCGTTGAACATGTTCTGTTTTAAAAAGGCCTTGCGACCGCGGAAGTAAAGATTAGGCACCTTTTCTTTTTCGCTAATAGTTTTTTTGTATTATTTTTAACGGCTGGACAGAAATTACGCGTTATTAAGCTCTTGGCGATGTTTCACTGAACATTAAACGTCCATAACTTCCTCTGTTGCAGTAACTAGAATATGGTATTTTGACGGCATACAATAATTTATTTCAACAGCAATCATAGCCACAGTGGTTGACAGAAGCCGTATTTTCGCCGTGAGTACGAGGTATATTTTAAAATATATATATAATTTTTTTAATCCCGTCGGACAGCCAGAAACAAACATTCAATGAATGACTCATAAGGAAAGAAACTCAAGCTATTTCAAACCATTCTTTTTTATCACTGAAGCAAAGCATGTTGAAGTGTCTTGTATGTATGGTATTTTCGCCATTCAGCGAAATCCTGTTTCTGGTGGAAGTCAGCGCGGGATTAACAGTCGTTTGAAAGAGAATTGCGTCAATATTGTATTCCGGTTAATTCTAGCTTTTAGTAACGTATAAAAAACGTTTTTATGAAATTTTCAAATGTCATTTTTATTGACGTTGGGCGCATTTAGGTATCTTCGTATTTAGTATGGATTACACTTTTGATTAATACCAATTACAGACGACGCACTTATTTAATCCGCAAAAAGGACAAACTCGTTTGATCAAAATGTAAAACCTCAATATTAATGGAAACTGTATCTATCATCATCGTGTAGAGATACAAAATAGGACAGCTAAAAAAACAGCCTATTTTAGCAACAACTCGAACATAACACTGACTCGACGAGTAGAAGCGAACTTCTTAGTCTCCAAGTTTGAAAAAAGAACGAGTGCATTTCTAAGCTCAGTCTTGTGTTAAAAGGTAATGGACTTCAGCTGGACACAGCTGTGGCCTGCACTTCCTTGAACTTCCCTTATAGTCCATAAAATAACTTCATAATCATGCCAAGTAAATATATCTAGTTTTATCGGATAAAATGAAGACGTATTGCATCAGGTTATCGACAAGTCGTAAACCTGTAACAAAATAAGGACGTGTGAATCTTTATTATGAACGATACGGACTGCAAAGGCGTTTTCAGGATTTTGTAAAGTTATCAAAAGTATTGGCTTTTTTTTAAGCCAAAATTGAAACAATATTTTTTCTAATTAAGGAAATCTTAATAAACTAATTATGCGCCATTTTAATTGATGGCTTCGTCCCATTTTTCTGGTAACAGCGTAATCCCATTACTGTGAAACTTCTAGTTTCTGGGCAGAAAAAACTAAACTGGCATTGTTAAGGGAATTCTGCAGAGACCGCAACAGACGCCTACTTGATATCCTTGATTTACTCAATAGCCTGATGGTGCACGGTTCGGGCTGTATGGCAAATGCATTAAAATTTCCTATTCAAGCTCTCTTAACGAGCTCTTGTCGGCTAGCTAAAAACGTACGTCGTATGACATTGTCATAATGAAAGACCTTCCCTGCTAACTAGTTCCGGTCAATTTTTTCTAATGGCTTGTTTTTATCCTGTTACCTGTTGATCGTAGAGATTCGAATCAATCGTCGGGCCAAGCGGCAATAGCAGCCCAGCCCACAATGCGCGACTCGTTTCCAATTCCATAGCATTGCGTCAATTCGTATAGCACACAAGTATCGAGCTTCATTTTTTAGTCAGTCGTTTGGCCACTTCAGGGCAACGTACGTGTCGTTTTGTTATAATTTAATTAATTTTTTTCGCCCATTGAAATTTCTAGGATGAAACCGACAGAAGCATGTTTAAGCCATATTTCCCAATCGCGCATCCTGACTGCACGCATTTTGCTATGAACCTGGGTAGCGTCTGCGGCTTTATCGTAGTAAAATTAACACATAGCAAATTTTTGGAGAAAGTTGACCCGTGTTCAAAGCGCAGCTAAGTTTGAATAAAACCGTTCCAACAACATAAGTACGTCTACTAGTGCCGAACCTCAGCTTTCAAATGTTACTAACGCGTACCTGACGCGATCCATATTACCTGAAATACGTGACTTAACGACCCTAGCAAGAGTATTACTTTTCATCAGAGGGTCATTACCTTTCTCACAACCCAATATTAGGTAGAACACCTGTGATGTGCTTGTACGCACTTGTGATTTAGGATAGCGGTTTCCAGTTCTGAATGGAAGACTATGTAAGAAAGTATCTGTTACAATTGAGGGCATGTGATCTTTCAAGGGGTAACCTTTTGAGAACTTGAAAGACTCAAGCGTGTAGTAATTATCTGGCTTTCAATATGCTAATACAAAACTGTCTTTTAACTAAAGAGAAGTGCAAGTTACAACGACAATTACTAGCGTACAATCTTCTTCTAACAAGTTCTGATTTTAAGGACTTACTTTAGATTTTAGGGTTTTATGCTATATATTTCCTTCGGTGAATGTGTTCTGTCAGGCAAATCTACCGTCACGGTTATTCGATGGAAACGTCAATAAACTATCCTTAAAGCTGGACAAATGTCGCGCGACCATCTTAATTTTCACGGGTTTACTTGATCCTCTTCGAATTTAGATAAACTACGATACTCGATAGGTATACAGATGGCAATAAATTATCCGTCCTAAAGATTAGCAGCCCTTAATCGTAGATATAAAAATGGTCGAATGGGCTGTTTATGACGTATACCAGTGAACTCGTGGCAAGGAAGCACGATAGGCCATGCGTAGTCCTATCTTGATACACTTGCTTTTTTGTTTTTGGACTCGTTCCTGACCGCTTCATACTGACCTAACCCTTTTAACTCGATTTCTGCGTGTACTACAGTGAACGATTGAGTTCACCCATCAATTGATTTTTCTTAAGATTAAGTTATGTAGGTCATATTATTAGAAATATGACTTTAGCCCTATTATTACATATAACGGCAGGTCGGAAACACGGAGCGGGTTATTATCGTAATTTTTTAGTGTACGTGTCAGTCCGCGGCCGATATGGAAGCGGTGAAGAAAACATGATCCGCTAGAGGGATTTCTGAAAATGATTTTACCATAGCTTCACCTAATGCCTTTTACGAAATACGCACCGTACAAAAGCCATTAGTTCAAGTTATATCACCAGTCTAGACGCTATATGGACCACGGTAAGGTGGTGTTATATAGGTTTCGAAGAGATATGAAATAGAAGGACATCCAATGCTAATCTTCCAGAGAGAGAGAGAGAGAGAGAGAGAGGGGGGGAGAGAGAGAGAGAGAAATTAAAATCAGTAATTTACGTCTGACTACATTTCGGCCTAGTAGAATATAAAAATATACAGAACGATATTGCCAACAACTGCATCATACGCCTGGTAATTACGATCATAAATCGTTGTGAACAAGGTATTAATACCAAACCCAGGACTAACGAAGATAGTTATACGGGGTTCAGTACTGTCAAACGTACATTGCAGAATAATACGTACATTGTTATAGTACGCTTTGACTTTTTGATTAAAAAAAGTAAGAAAAATGTGAACGATGCGCCACCATTTGGGTCATTTGGATACCGACTTCACACTGCCTACCAAATCTTAATAAGGCGCTGCGGTGGTCGAATGATGACCTCTGAACCAGCTAGCTCGACATTAACCATTATGAAGGACTGCTTCTCTTGATCAAGATTACAGCCTTTTCCAGAAAGGCAAGCGTTTTTTTCTCAGCCTTATCGAATAACTAAGTCCTTAGCACAAAATTACTAGTGGCCCATGTAGCACGACCAGCAGCGCATATAAGCTCCCCTAGGTATAGGAGAAGGTATATCTATCAAAAACATAGTTGTTCTAAATTAAGGATTGAAATGTCGGAAACAAAGCAGCGCCTGCCTTGTTGACCAAAAGATAGAGGAGTTTTTGGTAAACACATTGGTGCGCTTTTTTCCTGTGGCGTAAATGTGGATAGTACATATAATTTTATTATTTCCAATCTTTATGCGACGACCCATATCACCTCCTCAAGATTGGAACGTTTTGGGATTATGTTTTTCTCGTCAGACCAACTACTGCCAACATCACTGGGTTGTAGCTTCTAATCGTCTATTTTCATGCAAATCTCTGTTTGTTCTTGACGCCCAGAGCGATACGATTGTCTTTGCTATTACATTTTGGTGCTCTAGCCAGCGTCTTTGAGCACGGCCTCGTTCGTATCATTAACATTGGCCTGTTCTCTTTTTATGTTCTTGTCTGCTTGTGTGTGTGTGCTCGATGGTATGGTTTTGCTTGAACGTTGTTCCATCTTATCGCCCGCCCGAATGCGGTGGGCGGCGTCAGTCGGCCCAACCCCGGCGAAAGATTACAACCAGGACGCAGTCGTCCAAAGTCAAAGAAACAATAGATTATGAAACTGTCCGCCAATTGACAGTGATCTCTCTCTCTCTCTCGCTCTCGCTCTTGTTACGGCCGCGCGTATCGATACTCGTTAGAGTTGTCAAAAGAGGCTGATGTGTGTGTGTGGTGTCTTTTCCACAGATGCTTTCGCGCGTCACTGTTAAACAAACGGCCCATCGTTATCAGTGGGCAATCAAAACGTAAACTGGTACGGACTGTTTTCTATTGGCAGTGGCACTGGCGGTAGGATAATATGGGACGGCCAATGGAACGACACGACCGGCGCTGGTGTCTTGTCTGTCCGCCCTCGTCGACTGATTTAAATGAGATAGTGGCAACGCGACGTTATCATTTACCGAGAAATTCGACGCTGGGTTGTAGAAGTAATATATATTAGTATAATACATAGACGCCAGTGATATACTGATAAACGTTCAGATCAATATATAACCTATTAATTTTGGGTTGGGTAAGAGTTTGGTACAACACTACCTGAGCAGCCACTCGACTAATAGTGAATGGGTTGTACTTAACCAAAAAGTATCAGATTTTTACCGTACCGTATAGTAGTTGATTGTAGCTAATGGCTTAACAGTACTTTATCATAGCTTGATTTTAAGTTTTGAGCTAAGGGATTTATTGATACAAATCAATTAATTCCTTATCGATTGATTATAATGTGTCCATGTGACAATTATCTATCGTTTCACCTACGGTCACGTCTACACAATGAGATCTCTGTAGGCAAATTATATCTACGCCAATTCCAAGAAGTTTTTCTTTGTACCTATCCAATCAATCTTGTTCAACTGTATTCGTTACTGTTTAAAAGAAACCGCCTAAGAAGATGCTATTTCTACCGATTTTGTCGCATTTTTTTTCTCGAAAAGAGCACATCTTTAACAGTTTGCTTTTCCCTTTTACGCTAGATTCGATCATTTCTCTTCAGATCCGATGCAGAAGGCGTCCATACGAACAGCTGCGCATGCGACGGTTTGCTGAGACGGGCGCTTAACGTTTCGTCGCTAACTCTGCCGCTGTCTCGGCTGCTCCTGCGTTCTGGTCGTCGGCGGCGGTAACAACGGGGAAAGAACAAGCACAAGTAGAGCAGGCAGCCCATCACGGCAAGCGGTTAGTCGCTTGGCTGACGCGCTAGATCGAACGATGGTTGGACTAAAGACGGGCGCCTTTTGGGCGGGCCATATCAGACAGACAGACGGACGGAAGTTGAAACAAGATTCTATTATAACGTCCAGTGTTAATATATTAATTACGAGAAGCACAGATATGCTAAGTGCATGCCCTTCCTGACCTATTACGTAAGTATAAGTTGAATAGAAACGCTGATGGGATGCACGAATTCGGTACGAAACTATTGGAGGCCGTGGTTAAGTTTTCGGAATGCTGATAATAATAACAATCACCGTATACGAAGGTTCACTGTGGACGACTCTGAGCAAACAGAAATGTTGCTTTGTCTACTCAAATACCTATTGCAATCCATAACAAAGATTTTTCTCTTCCAGGTTGTATAAGACGCGCCTAGAGTTGTTGACAGACTGTTTCTGGAAGGAGGTCATCTTAACATCGCCGGTTTCTTTTTTAAAACCATTGAAAAGAGATTCGTAAAATGATGCTAAACATCTTTTTTCATGGAAGACAAGCGCTTAGCGACTGCCTCGATAATTAACCCTCCATTTTGGCCTAAGTACGCTCAGATTCGCATTTGCTTCAGGTAAAAACATCAGATATTGTTTTATATTGCAAGTGAATCTTTATTTGAGCCATGTAGTTTTTGAATTGAACGAAATCAGAGCTGGCTTAATTTCGTAGCTGGCGCGTATTAGCGGCGAGACTTTTTCCTCTGGCTGATCGACAGGTCACCCTAGAATCATATGCTTATTGCTGTTGTTATGTTAGTGACTATGCTTTCTTTTTTGCGCCGATTGTCACAGGACCAGTACTTAAAGCTAGACTCCTGAACCGTTCTATGCGCATTGTGAGTTTATGTGTGGCAACCCGCACGTGCATGGCGATCAGTTTAGATACTGTATTATTCGAATGGGTTACCGAAATGATAACTCGTCAGAATGATCTGAGCACAACAGCCAAAATGGAGTCTTTAAATATTTTCGACTCAAAACCTCACTTTCAGATATCCCGTCCACAGGAACCCGCATACAACATTGCTTCAAGAAGCTGTTAGAGTCGGAAGTGTCTCCTGAAACCGGACCACGTTTACATTCGTCTATTTCATTGTACTCCTCTAAGGTCATGTAGTCGTTGCTGGGGGAGGCTAGTTTCCGCTCAATGACTGGCCGTCCTTGATTGAAGGCCCGCTCCCACTTATTATTAGGGAATAGTAGGACAAAAGTATGGGTAATCTCTTCTCAGTGTGCAAGCATAATAGAAAAGACGAAGGCGGGATATGAGCGATCTTCGTCACTGGCCGAATTTTATCGACCAGTCCCGTTAATCCTATCGTCCGAATTGGTCTGCTTGAAGCCGGACATCGCATCAGCTGGGCGGGTCTCCGACCACTCCCTATAGATTGACTGCAGTAAAGAGGACTGCTTGGGCCACTGGCTTGGAGGCTTGCTTGTTCAGAATGTCTACGTCGTAAATAGTTGTTGTGACATCGTAAACAACGCACTGCCCCGTGTTGTTTATACGTTGCACAGCATCATTATGTAGGTATAAAGAGCATGCCTTTCTATCATACAGGAATCTAACTACTGATGTAGATATGAAAGCTCGGTAACGGTTCTTGGATATCTGCAGAACCTTGTTATATGTCGAATTGAAAACATAGTTATGCCAATAAAGAACATTGTTTTTGCTATCTAGTATTAATCCTGTTCTCATTTTTGAGTTATTATTGGTATTGCAACAACTTAACGTAAATATTATGAGACCACAAATATTCAGAGCTCTTCGATATAGTTAGATATCCTTTGTACTTCATAGAAAGGTTTAAGTATTGTGGGACGATGGCTGTTATTTCACCAACTCACTCTTGCATAAAAATCTTCTGATGCAATGACATTAAAGACTTTTAAAAAGGCCATGGTCGACCAAAAATGGCACTTGAAGCTTGATTTTCGAAGGCATTTTTTTGTAGGTCAATTGTTTAGGAATATTACAAGGTTATTGACAAGGCTCTATTGGATACTGAAGTCGGCCCCTGTAATGTAATGAGGCCTAATGATTTTTGCGAAATGCGCCTTTAAAGAAGCTCATCAGTCAAAGTCAATGATTATCCTTTCATTTTACTAAATGGCCTAAAGGGAACTTCTAGATTTTCTAACCAAGTCCATTCCGTAAAGCATGGGGCGCAAATTAAATTTATTATGTAGCTCCCCCAGTACATATGCAGCATTTTTTTTTTCTAATTACTGGCGTGTATCTCATATATGATATTTCTAATCCAGTATCGCATTAGCGTGAGGAAGTCCTTTGCCAATTGCCCGATCATATTGCCCCGATTACCATGATAATCATAATAAACAAGCAGAATCCATAGATTTCGTTTTTTCGATGATTCGAATAATTACTATTAATTAGGAAACGTTTGATCCGTCGATAGCATCAAACAGAATAAGAATACGTGAAATGTAAGGTATTGAAGAGATGCTGCACGAGAAAGTCAGAACTTGATCGGTACCATACCACCTACTAGGAAGTGATGAACCAAAGATTTTCGTGATAGTGGCCAGCTTTTTTATTTCCAGCTACTACGAGGTTTAGCATAGCTATACTACATTTATTTCTATGAGACGTCTACTTCAAAGGAAAATATCTTTCATTTGCTTCCCACACTTTAAGCATTCACAAGACATAACATGATATTTCTATTTCATGGTAGTTGATAAATTTTAAATAGCCTCAATCTATAATCATCTCTCAAATAATCAAATATCACCAAGCAGTCGAGAAAATCATTCCTGATTCATCTTCACTGGGTATTTATTCAAAGACTATTGTCGCGTAGCAGCGTCGCCCGATTGGTGGGTTCGACACTCTGTACATATACCCCAATTGATCTACCAAGGGAGCGGACCCTATCAACTGCGTGTCCTGCCAACTAAACACCTGGCCTGCACTACAGCGTACGATAGGTTAAGCCAATCGTAATTTTGTGGTATGCGTCTGTAAGCATTTTATGTAGATATTTTGATTCTATTTGCACATGTGTACATGAATAATGATCGGAATTGGCTTATCACAGATTTTGCCTTTTGTATTGCGGCGTTTTAACAGCGTCTTATGTCAAGCAGCGACTAGATATTGATGCGCGCCAAACGCATTTAGAATACCCCTCAGGAAGATCCCTGTGTCTTTGATTCGTTCTGCTTGTTTCAATATTTTCCATTCCTGTTATTTGCTTCCGTCTCTGTCGCTGTCCTCAATTTCTTGTAGGCCTGATGCCAATTGCACAGTAATTATAGTCGTAGACGTAATTTATAATAATTGTTGAATGTTTTTTTCGGTTCCGTAATTTGCCTTGTATTCGTCGATGTCCTCGGTCGGCCGCTACCTCGAGTACCCGAAGTCAAGGAAACGTAGTCGAGCTGAATAGTGACGTTATAAAGCGAATCCTAAGCATGCAGACTGTCTGATACGATGACGCAGACGTCCGAAAATGGAGAGGATAAGTGTGGAGGTCGTCCGCAGGAATTGGCCGTGAGGAATCATCGGGGGCAGAAAAAAAAGACGATTCGTTCTCAAAAAGCGTGTGTTTGTGATGACGAGCGTTGCACGATAGAAAATATTGGTGATTCACCCTAACCACCTGCGACAAAACATTGATTCTATTGCGGTTGTTAGAAACTAGCGACCTAAACAAGGTGGGTAATTGCCAAATCTACCACCGCAATTTATAAAAGTAACGATAGATACTATCATAGTCTAGCCACCTCAGGCAATGCTTAACGGCATTATTGGGTGAAAAGTTCGAAACATTTATCCGTTCATAGAGACCAAAGCATATCGCTAAGGCATAACAACTTCTTACTTTAAAACTACGCGTAGAGATAATCAGATGTGCCTATTGGGTGTTTAGGTTATTCATTGTACTTCTGGGCTCTTCTGGGCTCAACCTTGTTCGCACATCGATTTGCAAAATTTCAAGTAAAAAAAAAGATCATCTTCCTTTTAGAGCCACAGGGCTGCGATCTTCGTTGAAGAAGCTAGGAGATATCACTCGAAAGTCGCCTTGAGGGCATATTTATTTAATCTGTCACTATACGAGATTTAATTTTTCATAATGGTCAAAATGGATTTTGACGATAATTTTATGTATTTAAACATGCGGTTCTGTATCTAGATGGCGCTGCTGGCAAAATTCGAGCATAAGGAACATCCTATCATTATACGAGGTGACTTAACCTAGGTGTTCTAATGGTGGAATAACTCAAGCGTTATCTCTACGACGGTCATGTCAAATGCTTTATAGCATGTAGTTCTACATACGTAAATTATTATTAGGTAGAAATATATATATATATATATATATATATATATATATATACAATCAGCTAGAAGAAAAACTATAAAACGCATTTAAACAATTTTGATTGTTTGGAGTCACGGCATACCCTGGCACTACTACATCGATAGATAATTGCAGCCAAAATATATAAAACTTCCCCGTACCACAGAATTCTCAGCCAGACACATGCTCCGCTACGACTTGGGAATGAATGACTTTTATATGGAAACTCTTATATGGACTCATTATGGAAAGAACGTAAAATACCAATTATTCCTTCATATTGATTTTCGATTAAAACAAGGACTGAAATAAACCAAACAGTCAAACATGGAAATGTCAAGAGCTCAGACAACGTTTTAACTCGATCGAATTTTGGGCGTAACTGTAGGAAGATTATAGAACTCACGCGAGAAGAACGAGGTACATAAACTTAGTATTTCAATTGTGCCAGCAACCTTTCGCTTCTCATCAGGAATCATAAACAGAATTTTAATTGATAATTGTAGATTTAAAAGCCCCTAAGGAATCGACGTTCTAATTCAACTATGAGCACCCATACTCGCCCGAAAAATTGGCAGAACATGCCGAAATATACAGTTAAACGAATAAAGCCTCCTGTCCCCTTTTGGCTCAGCTAAAAGTTTAAGAACGCGAATTGTTTTTTGCGTACGAAACCTGAACAAAATTTCAGACCCGAGCTCAGATGAAAAATATCGCAGCATCAAGCAATGTACAGCCTGGCCGAGTTTATGCTTTGTAAGCAGCATCGTTCGTCTTTTGATATGAAAGCTGTTCGTTGTTTAGCAAAAGTGGATATTTATACTATTACAATGGTCACCAAATATTTATCTGTGTATGTATTGTAGGTTAATATTATTTATCTATTGGGCCATCCTGGGCTGTAAGCGTTCCCTGTTGAAGGTTTTGATAAACCGGACACATGCAAACGTCGATAGGTAGAATGAGATGCGTAAGTGACTGGTATACTGTGGGGTCGTTTCTTCAATTACTTTGATCGAAGTCGAACTGAGGAACGCAAAGAGCGTGACAACACCTAGTTTTCTTCTATTATGCCGTTAGTCTAAAGCATCCGTTTCACGGTCTGCAAAGAAACCAGCAGCTAGAATGAAATGTTTCCTCTATTGAGACACAGATCGGTATTTGCGATGTCCGCGTCACTGTGGTATTCGGAAATCCGAACACCGGCCTCTACCCACTTCAACTTCTCTCTACTAATTCGTAAACTCTATCTAGCTCTGTGCTTCTACAGAAATGATAGCAGACAGATCACAGCATCGTTACTACTAGATGCATTTTCAAGTTGCCAAGTTATCAGTAGAGTCGATACGATAAAGGAAATCTCCATATAAGCAACTACGAACAACGTAGGTAATTACGATAGGTTTAACGTCCGTGACGCTTGTGGCGGCTAGATTGCACGATGCTTCGTTTTTGCCCTTCGTATCGATATATGAAAAAAAAAATATATGGGTGCATCTAAGAAAACTGTTTTACTCTTTCGCTATTTGGGTCTAAATACATACAACCCTTGGTAAATCCAACCGTGTTAAAAAAGAAAAACTCTGACAGAGCATTTCGTTGATTTTTTTTTTTTTGCTACGTCAAAAATAGCGGTTTCTGGTTACGTTCGCGTCATATAATCGTCGCACAGATACATAAATTATGGGTTCTGACTGGGAGAAATTATGGGGTGTACTGTTTTTAGTCAAATTAGAGCTCAAGCGTGACTCAGAAGCACCCTTCAAGTGTCGGTACTGGATTATACCTATCTATCAGTGAGAGACAAAATGATACACATTTGCCCTATTTATCGAATGAAATATATAGAATGCAGCCCTCTTTACTGAGCCTATGCCGCTACCGCTCATTCTGAAAGCTTTTTTCACCCTCATATAGATCGCTTTGTGGTAACCAACTTCTGAATGATTAGAAATATCGTGGCCATCGCATTTCAATATGGAGACAATTTTTAGTGAGTGGTTCGGTTGTTTATTTCAAGTGTGGTCACCTGGAAAAATGTGCGCTAAACATGTACTTAATTGAACCTGTAGCAAACTAATCAACGAGTACAAGATAAGGTGCGTAAACCTTCATCGCAGTAAAATAATTGATGAGTGTGTCTGAGTGTGGAAATCATTTAGATAAATTCACCCTGCCCTTTGGCCGTCAGGTTCAAACTAATCGTTTCGATAAACATAGACAATATCAGTGCTCGATTGCAATTACCATAAATCGATCAGGCCTCAACAGCTGAGCGAGATCTGATAGAGATTTAAATCCTTCACCGATGCTGAGTGTCAGATGCACCGCAGATGTAATGTATATTTATTGAGTATGGATTTCCGCGGTGACTTTAAATCTGGTTGACAGTGATCCAGAAGGTGGTTTCTATCACAGACTTTCATCTACAATGCATTTACATTGTACCCGTTGGATGGAGAGGTTGTGTCAACGAAGAATAAACTATAGAGATGAAGTCGTTCGTTCACAGCTGAATCAATTTGACTTATATAAAGGGAAACTGTGTGCCGCGACAGCTGCTGAAAGCAATAGAAATGCAGCAATATCGAATAGATGTATCCGGAGGTCACGAAACGAAAATCCAAGAAACAGAAAAGCAAATCACTATGACAAAACAGCAAGGACCACAGTGCAACAGTAATGAGTCACATGACACTTGGCCTATTAGGACTCTGGCGCGCGTTCATCTCTGAACCGATGCCATACAGCTAGCGAAACTGTTCGACGCGTTTGAATCCTTTAGACCCAACACTTGAACCTAGGCAATAATACACTCGATATGCAGCGAAAATCGCACTCTATTTTATAATGTTCGTCACGTTCTGCTAACATGCCCTGACTGCACCAGAGGAGTTCTTGACTCGATTCTACTTAGATACATCACAATTAATACAATACCTGAACTATACTTATTTACAGAGGTTTAGCACAATAATCACTTTAGAAACAGACAACATAATTTTTCAACAGAAATCAGCCGTGAGATCCTTTTAGGGCGCAAAGTGCGGTAGCCTTCCACATGTGTGTTTCCACCATTCTTATGCTCGAACCTCGATTGGTTTGCGACCGATCCGCGATATGCTCTTTAATGTCAATGTCTTCTGTGTCCGCTTACGCAAATTGACATATACTCGTTGATTTTCCTCGTTCTCTGTCCTCTCGTCAGTTCGCGTGTCCGGCGTTTGAACACGCTCGTTGTTGTTGCATTAGGCGTAGTACTGACTAGCGACTCATAGTTCCTGTTGCTTGATGATACCGTACACAGCCGCCGTCGTCGTCGTCGTTGCTGCCCGGACCAGAATCAGCCGAGGGTTGGCTGCCAACGCTAGAAAGCAGCTTGGCGCGCTGCCGCTGTCTGGAAAATATACAAGTACTTCCAACGACTACACGAGAAACGGCAGCATCGACGTCGATAGCAGCGACAGGTTGCAACAGAAACGTACAGCAGACACATCGAGCAGTAGAGGTAGCGACGGCATGATCCATGCGCCCATAAGCCATGGCCGACGCGGCCAAGTGTTCGATAGGAAATCAAGCACCGCCCCCGGAGCAGTGGCCCGCCAATAGGGACAGCGCGCAACGGCCCCGGAATCTCCGACGGTTAGCACCATTATTGTAGCCATGGCACCTGCATTGATGTTGGCATCACTTAGACGTATAAAAGATTCACAATGCTTGTACCGGCAGTGCGGCATTTCACAGCGTCTGTGTCGGCAGCAGAAACAGGTGTCGTCGTAAAAGCTGGGACCGATGGACCAACGCATGCTACATACAGGTAGGGTCTGTAGACACCCAAACACGCGATCCAGTCGCTGCAAGAGTCAACCCACTTATTGGCTGTTTAAAAGAGAAATCCTGCCCAGAACACTCAACACATTCGCAGGTACGCTTACCTGCGGCGTGTGTACATCGTATTTAGAGAAACACCAAATTGCCAGAGTTCACTACCTACGGTCCCGCCATTTTGTCGTTGAAAATTATTTTTTTCTTATCGAGCTGCGCTGCTGCTTTCGATGGCAAGCAATCGACTCTATTAACTTAAATTCACTAGTAGTTCCTGAACTACGTCTTAGTTGGTACAAAACGGTGTCCACGCCGATCAAATCGCTACGGATGTTGCAGTTGTCGGAGCACAGCATCTAGTAGGTGGATGCCCTCCTGTGGGGCGCGACAACAGGTATTGAACGGCTGCAGGTAGCCATGATGAGCTGGCAGACACAAAGTCGGCCAACTGAAGACAGAAACGTTCGCCGGTGGCAGTTTGTCTTGTTGGCTGGTCATGGAGGTCATTCGTGAAAGGATGCTGAATCAAGATAGTATTGTTCACTTCATTCACTTCGATCGTAGAATTCATTCGGAACCCAAACCTCTTGTAAATTAGTTTCAAGGAATCCTTCTTTAGGTTGGCGGATAACTTCTAAATCGTCATCGTGAGTAAAACGGTATAAGTATGTACAGGCTTGCAGGTCACAAGCAGGTCAGACACAAGAGAATCTAGCGCATATAATTTTTAGACTAATACTAGGGCAAAAAGTCTTCAAAATCCAAGGCCCGACATGTATTGTCTAATGTCTTCGCTACGGACGAGCTCTTACGTATAGTTTTTTCGTTGCCCTAAAGTACCAGTTGTTGCCACTCTCCATAAGGCTTACGAAGAGTGTTTTATGAGAACATCCGCCATAGAGGTTATGTCAAAAGCTAGGAAATTAATTAAACTAGAGTAAAAGCCATTTAGGATAATCAAAATTTTTGATAACGAACTTCGCAGTTATTTTAGAGACTGGAGTTTATATCGTCTGTCAGGTTCTTTAGATAAACCTCAGCGGTGCTTATACCTTTTGCGCTTCTTGGAATATACATAGGAATACACATGTGGAGATATATATATATCTCCACATGTGTATATATATATATATATGTACTTTGTTATCTGCTACGAAGTATCATAAATACACAATTGCAGTCTTCAAGGTCTTTTGAACACATAACAAGCTAAACGAAAAATCCCCAGCCAGTTACACTAAAAAGATAGGTCGAAAATAATTACTTTTAGCGATACTGACTTTTGATATGTTGCCCGTACTCTGTGAAAGCACATGTATAAATTAGCAACTGACCAATCAGCAAATAACATCTTAGTAATCTGGCTAAGTAATCGAGCCCTAAATTGTTATTGGAACAACGAATGTCTACTACATGAAGAGGCATATATATGGAACGGTACGCATTGGGTTTGACGGTCCACTTACAGCAAGTCGACCGAGTAACTCGTCTTCTGCGTCTAGAACGCATCTCCAAATCGAGACATTGTTTACACACGTCAGGTCCATTTTAATATGTATTTTCTCAGTTGGCAGAACATATACATTGTTAATTAATAGCCCTTGTGCCGAAAGCAAGCAAATATTATACCTTGAAAGGGAATTGTAAACGCTTCCTTTTTCAACATAGGGACGGTTTAATTCCAAGTTCTACTCATATGACAGCGCCGCCGACGCATGTCGCCTATGGGAAAATTTTCAGGGACACAAGATGCAACACTTTCTGGAAATATATATATATACACACACAAGCACGAAGTGGATGAGCGAAACGGCATTTCTTTTTTCTTTCCGCATGAAGAACGGAAGAGTTTCATATACGCAGATAAGCTTTTCTTCAACGTCATGAATGCCGTTCCATACCTTTCAACTAAGAAGAATAAAGTTCCGGTTTGGCATGAAATACTCGATCGCTAAATTCAGCCACAATCAGCCCACCTGAGCAGAACAAAAATTAGCGAAAAAATTCAGATATACAACAGGAGCAATCCAGTGTGTTATATAAACTTGTGCGGTCCTCTTTTCCAAGGCGATATTGAAAAACTATTATTATTAAGACCTAAACCTCCGTAAGTCTTCAGTTGGGGCATACAGGAAACAGCTGTTTTTGCAAACCTAACTCTGCTGCAACAGTTTCCCGTAGTGTAAGAGTAGGTCAAGATGCGACTCACTCATCTTAGACAAACGGTGATGTAAGTAAAGTATGATAAGCCTATGTATTATGCGCATATCACCGCTTGGAAGGGTTGCTTCTTCTGTGGTAGTGTTAGTAGTAACGTAAAAGCTAAAGTCCGTCAAGGAAGGATGGCTCATTATGACGTCCGCTATATTAATAATTCTCTCTCGTTTAGCGCCGCTGGCGACAAGTCCTTCATCTTCCGAAATTCTGGAAATTCTGGTCCCCGCAGCAGCCGTAATCGCCGCCGGCCTCGTCGTCTTTAACCATCCCACTGTTTCTTCCGAAAAAATCAAAAACAAACACATCATTGTAATTGGTGTGTCTAATGTAGGATCGGTAATTGCATTAAACCGGATATATAACTGCGCAGATTATCTAGTTCTGGGTAAGTAGAACATAATGATAAGGAAAATGAAGCGCAACGTTGTTTGCTATATTTGGACCTAGTTTCTATTTTAAGGCTTAGCACTAGAGTGGAACGTTACGGGATCTGCGCTTGGTGGATTATCTCATAGTTTATGCAAAAGTAATCATAGTTACTGCCCGTCATGTGAATGACGTGCTGAAGTCCTTTCCGTGACGGCAATTGTTGGAAACAACAATCGCCGTGTATTCCAATACTTTGTTGTTGGGTCTTTAATAAATCTCTGTCTATTTATTTGTGGTCCCTAAATTATTAGCAATAGTAATAATTTAGCATTTCCGAATTTAGCTCAATACAAGAGATTTCTCGCTGTTTTCGATACACGTTGAGAATCCAGCCCGCCGGAGTAATTAAATGACGTTTCGTCAGTAAATCAGGCTACGGGGACAGCAAACGTGGCATAATAAGCGCTTGCATAAAGAAAGAAGAATCTTTCTGAAATTTCAAAAATTAGCCATAAAACAATACACACCGTGTGACTTTTTCCAAGGGGTCTAGTAAAAGTACTGCGTAAATAATAATTACAAATCTTCACGTAAATGGATCACATTTGCGTATCACCTAGTGGTAGCTTATGTAGATATGCCTGACAAAACCTTTCTCGATTACGCCCAACATCGCGTTCGCGCTTACGAATACTTCAGGCCCTCTTTTCTACGAAATCCCTAAACGTACTTTTAAGGCCATTCTCATGTACACCTAAACAATGTTCTAGAACACAATTAAAGGAAACAACACATATTATCATCCACTGATTGTAAGTGAACTAACAACGTATTGCAATATTCTGCAATACATTCATTGGGCCTCGTTGGCAACGAGTGAACTTATGTGAGTTACGACGACTCGTCATTAAGACATAATATTACAATGCAAGATTTATTCGCTAGTGATAACTGAATCAATATTTGCCTTCGCCATGGTAATGGATATCGTTGTTTATGACGGCTACGAAGAGCTATTTCTATTTGAAGACAAAAAGTTAACAGGCTAGGAATCAGCGCTTCGCTTAACAGCGTGTGCGATTGTCTGAAAATTATACCGCCAGATGAATAGAATTCAAACGGTGGACAACTTCATACTTGAAAGACAGTTAATCCATCATTTGCATTGAAGGAGAGCCATCATAGAGCAAAATTGAAAACATCGCAGTACTGACTATTCACGTGGAGTATTATATATGCGTCAAGGTAGAAATCAACTGTCGATGGATCTATCTAGTATACATGCCACGGCTATTATTTGTATTGTCAATATATGAATACGTATTAAATAATATAGCTAGATAGCTATCAGAATCGTTTTTAGTTTGTTAACAATCGTCGTTTTTGGGGTCGCGTTGGACGTCATCGAAGCCGAAAGTGTAGGGACAGCACTGCAGCTTAAGTCCGGCTTAAATCTGTTGAATATATCTTATGTCTGAGTCATCAAAGCGCGCTTTTCATTAAACAACTACACATAATTTATTGAATAAGGCATTCACTGACAATGTAGTAGAAATATCGCAACATTAGTAGACACGTGTAACCCGTTGAATCATAAGTACGCTATTATCTGGTCACATCGGAAGCATAAACGTGTAGGGCGTCAAATTTATTAATGATTTAAGTTCGAGCCATTGCGTGAATACTCAGCAAGGCGTTTTCTCAGTGAGCCTTGCAAATACTTGCTAACGTGACGTAAAACGAATAAACTTTTAATCTATAATTAATGTTTCCTTTTATCGTTACGTCGTCCTTAAAGATAAGCTTAAGCCGTTTGCATCTGTTACTCCTATCCATTTAGAAATTTCAAACTCGCTTCTAGATCAAATTGACGCCATCGCCAACGTAATCAAATCCGATAGGAACGAAGCATCCGTTGTTCTCGTTGCCTGGTCCGCGTTCCACGAATCAGACGGATTTCATTTATTCGATCTAAAGCCAAACGCGTCGGAGTCGGATAATGCCAAACGTGACGCCTCGAAAATGATGAAAATAATAGCGTACTGCACACCCCCGCTCGATGGCTGTACGCTACCCCTGTGCCGAAACCAGGCGCGTCGGTTAACATGGGTGCCACTACCGATTTCGCTTCAAGAGGATTTTACTCGAATCGTTCGCCTAGTTGTCTCATCGGCGCTCGTTCCCTCTTACCCTCCCGTATTGCAAACGGCTATAAGAATCAACGTCTTATTCTGTCGATGAGAACAAGTGGATTTGTATTGGTCCTGTTTTGTTAACGCTATCGTCGATGATACCGCTATTGCGGTGATGCACTAACTGTACTGTAAAAAAGCGAGCGTTGCGGGACGATCAATGTCCGGTTTAGCTGAGTCGTGATCCGTGTGTCCCCTAGCACATGTCGCAGACCCTCCAGCGTTCTGAAGGCTCTGTAGAATTTTACAAGGAATCATTAGACCGTATTGTAGTAGGAGTGTAGCTGAAGCTACAACACGAGGCACAAAGAAGAACGCTCTGGTCGATACATGCACGCACACATTATCCACTGTACACGGCGCTACTTAAGACGTAATAAAGAAAATCAAGATAGGGTAAAATAGAAAAACGCTGAAACCATTGCCTGGCCGATATTCGCTTCCAGTTGAGCTTGATTCCTGGCGAATCGTCGTGGCCATCGTCGACGTGTCACTGCTACCGTATTTTAGTAAGACAACATCGCGGATCCTGTTGAAAGTGTCGGTGCAGAGTCATACCGATGCGTAGTAGTTAATGCCGGACATCAGGCGCTAGTGTTTTTTTTTGACAGTGTCTTGTCGCGTTTCTTTATGCGAAATACAATGGCGGCGTCCACAGGATGGCAGCAATGTAGCGGCAGCGGCAGCCCCAGTAATAACAATCGCTTTAATCGTAATTGTGTCGGCATTTTTTCGTCGCTCCCCATAGTGAAATCGGCATTACGACCCTTTACTGTTGTCACCCAAGATGAAGGATGATGTCTGTAGGACAGCTAGTCAGTGTCACTTGACCACGAAGGAGAACAAGCAATACAATAACAAAAACTATCGGAACACACAGATAAGTTCGCCAGATCGTTTTTAGCTAAACAGATACATAGTCTTATCTTTAGTCATATCTTTAACCCCGCACTTCCTCCCCCCGCCCCATCGAGTGCAACGGCAGAAATCAAACGATAACAACAAGCAAGCGGACTGGTTCGTGACAAATTGGAGAATATATTGTGGTAATAACGAAAGCAACCTCTACAGATGTAAGTGCAATTACTATGTACACTTAGACAGAAAGCTGTACGTGAACTAGAATATTGAAAGTGAGACAACTCAGATTTTTATTGTTCAGTGACTTGGGCCTGTAGAAGGACGCTGTAGTGCGAGTGACCTATCGTGTTATGCGTTCCAACTATTGCTGTTAATAAACTTTGTTGAACTCCATAGTACCTCCATAGAGAGAAATAGTTATTAATTTATAATATTATTATTTATTTTATTAGGTTATTATACCGTTACCTCTTTGGATTCATTTTCTTTTGGGGGGTTTTTATAGGAACAGATACTTCGTGAATCCGGTTATATAAATATTAGATAGTGAACTTACTTAGAAGTTATTTGAAAAACGTCAACGGCACCAACTAGTATTTTAATTATTTATTTATTTAATGTTTTCATTAACATCACCATATATATGCTGCTGCTTCATCAACGTCTATACAAGCGAAACAAATAAAAAAGAGGACCCATTTCAGGCTACCTGACGGCTGAATGCTTTCAATGGTATATTAGTATCATTAGTAAGTACTGCACTACATAGTAGCTACGGTCACGATCACAATAACTGATATCGAGTCAGGGCACATCGACGGGGGTCAGCGTATCTCAATGCTCTACTCTTAATAAAAATTAATTAAATAAATAAATTCATATCCATATGAGAATGATGACACAGTGCTGTGCAAAAGGGCAACGTGTAAATCATTGTAAGTTCACATCGAATCTAGGTATAGATACATTTGACTGTTACAGGCCGCAATTAAGTCGCGCTAGCCACGCGCAAATAGGTAAACAAGGGCCCTGACGAAAGTTCAAACACGGACAAGCCTAAAAGACGTATGGTGCATATTCTGCAAAGAGAAATGCTCGCGCGCAAAAATCGATCAAACGGGAGTTTAAATAGCAAAAGATTCTGGATATTACTGCATGCTTCTATCGGACGGATTAGATCATCCCATTTAAATTTGTGTGTCATCATGCGTTTGGTGCATGCGAGCAGTGAGCAGTAGTTCGATCTATATATATGTACTACAGATAGGTTTAATTATGTAAATGTGCTGCTTCATAATACATTCTACATTATTCATGATGATTGTTGAATTGATTTCATCAAGGTCGTGTCCGATGATATCACAACAGAGCCGGCGTTTGTTACGTCAGAACAGAGTCGACATACGGTACGATCGAAGAAAGAAAAACTTCCACATAACGAAATCACTGCAGTTACTTAATGGGCGATCTAGGCCAGGATATTTCCGCAGGATTTCATATTTAGCCCAGTTCTCCTACACTGACTGTTTAAGGAAAAACGCAAGCCTTCAAATAGAAGCTGTTTAGGAAAGCTGAACGAGCGGCCCCTATGTGGACAAGGAAACGCGGACTTCGTCTGCGTTTCCTTATCTACGGAGAGGGCACTCCGCAAAAGCAGACTCCGTTCAAAGTGAACGAAACGAGCGTTCCTGTAATAATTCGAGACGTACTGTATGAGAAAATTTCCAATTACATAACGACTATGAACGTATTCAACGAATACGTCCAGCTTAGCTGGACGTATTCGTTGAAGATTGCAAAAAAAGTGCTGACAGCGGAATTACAAATAGCGGTACATTAGTGTATATATATAATAAAGCCTATGTTTCAGCAAACTATTCTTTCAAATGATATCAGCGCAAGACGTACCGGCGATATAAGTCGTACGCGTGCATTATAAGAGACATTTATTTTATTACTTACGGCTGAGCGGTCGAAATAATTATTATGACGATACTGATGACTGAAATTCTGAGCGTATTTTTTTTCTATTTGGCGACGTCGTTTAAAGGCGCATGAGTATCCGTATAGGCAAAGACTGTCACTCAGAAAATTACGTTACGAATATTTCGATTAATACGGAAGAAAAGGAAGAAGGGTTATATTGAACGTCCATTACGCGTCGGTTGATTAAGAGGCCTATTGAGACGGCATAGCACTGACTATGCGTTCAATTCAGATTCCGATAACAACACATGTTACGCACGTAATAACTTCCAACGGGAGCACAGACGTATCTATAAAAGCTCTACTGTTATACGAAATGTATTTGACTGGCCGGCCGGCCGGCCGGCTGGCTGGCTGGCTGGCTGGCTGGATGGCTGGCTGATACGCGGCATCCATTTGGATGAGTTACAACTTTATTAGCATATTAATAAGACGAAAACATCACGTCAGAACATCGAAGTCAAAGTGATTACGATATGATGCACGTATCGGCATCAACGGCATCTCATGCACAAAACGAAAACGTGCACAAATTCGTGCCAGATGGTAGCATATAGGAGACACAAGTAAGTGAAATCTGTCCTATTAACTTCGGTTAGTTATGATTATTAACAGGTCTCCCACTGTCAATTAGACTTCACCCAAGCTCTCGTTGCAACTCGTCATAACAATCAGCAGATGGCGATGTTGGTCCTGTTTGCTATTGTCTAATTCAGACATAGGCACCTTCTAGAATAGTTTGCGTACCAAGTTTTTGCTCTGAAAAGATACCGCGTGCACAGCTAGTAATGGTAGCGCGTTCAGAGGTCCGGCCTGATACAGAAGACGTAATACGTGAACATACGCGAATAATCCCTCTGTAAGCCGTGCTCAAAAAGCCCGCCTCAATTGCGGCTGAGTTTTTTTTACGAGAAAAAGTCATACGGATAGATTTGGGTTTCAAGCGTCCAGTTTCACCTTCAAGCGCTAGTGTTAGGCCCTAAGCCGTCGCTGGCAAGACGCTGGTTCCAAGGCTGTGTAGCTTCCGCTGGTAAGCCAGCGACCCGATCCCGTAGTACATATCGATCGTATTATGAGAACGGTTTTGCTCATGCGTTCGATGAATCTTTCGAAAGCTCACGTACGTCTCACCATGTAAAAACCTAGAACATAGATCTCTTGATTCTATGTTATCGTCGGTACTCTCTAATTGCAAGGTTCATTATCATTACTACAAAGCTTCCGACGCTGTACTCACACCTACAATAGTACAAATACAGTAGATCCCTGTGCAGACTTGGTATAGAACAATGCGGTCTAAAGGAACTCTTACATTTCATCCTCTAAGGGAGTTTCTTCGTATTTTGCATTAAAATTAACCAAGACCATCGGCTACACACTGTCGTTTTCGATAACCGCTCGATCATACAAAACGTTGCACTACGCTTGGTCAAGGCTGAATTTCAACTAACTCATACATACAATGATAGCCTTTTGTATTGCTTTGCCAAGCGAGTGTATTCACCACGTCGACCCACAGGGTAATTGGTGGTTCGTCCTTTTTTTTTTTTTTTTTTTTTAGAAGTCCCGCACGACCTAAGTTCAAAGTGGCCACAGTGATCCGAGCTCGACACTGGAAAGTCAACTTCTGATGAGGCACGCTTGAAAAAAATCAATACCAAACATACTTCGTCTAGCAGCTTGAGGTTATCACCTTGTAACGTATGCGCTGCTGAGGAAGATATTGCCGACGCGATCGACGCGAAGTTCTCTTCCATATAGCTCAAGAGGATGTTTCATAAGCCGTATTCGAAGACAGATTTTATTTTCTCACTTAAAATGAAAGGGTCTATATGACAACAAAAAAGACAAAGACAATTTACGGCTACCAAGCTACCCTTGAAGTGGAAGTAAACCAGCATTTGTTATGTGTTTATTTCACACAATCACACCTGTCGTGTGAACGTTTGTACATTGAGGAGGTCTTCCATTTCAAAATTGGTATAGCATATCTACACGATACGCGCATGCGTGCGAAATGGTCAGCTCTTACAATGTATGTGCGCACAGTAGGTATAGACCTTTATTGTATAATCAGGTTACATTAGGTACGTCGTGAATGTTTATCCTATTGAATCCAGTTCAGTTAGCTCGACGCGCTCTTTTAGTCGTCTGCTTTATTAAGTGCAATGGCATACGTTTAAGTTCACCCACTCTGATTTTGGTAGAACAGCTACGGCGAACATACACTGGGGCACGCCCAGAAGAAAGGAGCATTGACAAATTATCGCAGCGTGACGTTTAACCTCTTGAATAGCTGCCTCTACCAACCCAGTTAGTGTTTCAGATTTACATATGAAGTCTTTGACAATAGCAACAAAATAACGCATGTTCAATATCTAGAACCGTTCTCTAACACTCGATTGATTTTAGCGATTTATCTAGTACATTACAAAGACGCTCGGATAAACGAACCCATCCCAAACTACTCTATATATATATAGATGACTATTCAGTTCGATTGGCTGACCATAAGGCGGAGATGTTAGCAGAATTATAAACGGACAGCTTACCATAATGCCTGTCATCATAAAACTGTGTTGTGCTATAAGAACGGCATAATATTTCAGTAGTGTCTGGTAGCGATAGCGGAATCCTCTGTTCTGCCAGACGCGGCTCACTCTATGAGCCCGTGAAAACCAAGCTTTTCCTAGTGTTAATGCTGGATGGTCATTTTTGGTAAACGAACAGGACGATGATGCTAATACGTGACAATCCTCCAATGAAGCGAGGATCTCTTACTGTTATAACTCGAACAAAAAAGTGAAACTGTTATATCTGCGTTTTACTTTAGACCGATAAAACCAACGTCATTTTTACGAGTTGACCGAGACTGGAGTTGTCAGAATGAGGCACGCCCTATAGCTGAACATTACCCTTTTGCATTTTTTTTTAAGGCTTCCACTCAATAGTCCCACGCATTGAACACAATATGAACATTTACGAACATCTTCAAGAAGGGGCCCACGTGGGCAGAAACTTCAGAGCCTCCTTATATGCTGGTCAGCCTTTACAGAAATTAATTTACTTACAGCACGTTCTTTGGCACGTAAAAGATGTGATCTATTTCGGTTGGTGACTGTGCAAACATTTTCTCGTCGAACACGATCAGTTATCCTGATGGATATATACGCGTAAAGACGCGTATAAACACGCCGTACATCAATCTAAAATACCATGAAATAGCGTGTCACGGACCAAACAGACTTTTAGTTGGGAAATTTAAGCTGCTGAGAAGTTTCAGCTCTATGCAATAAATATTTTATGAATTAAAATGGTTTTGTTCTTTATATGCCTGCCAAAATAGTGATTTATCCAATAATTTTAAGCAGTACTTTTCCGGCCAGTTGATGAACTTGTTCCTTCTCTCTTTGTCTTATAACGAGTCTTTACACCGAAAGGTTTTCAGAAGTTCTCCGAGATTAGCGCCAACGAATCGAGCTACGTCACTCAATAATACTACTACTTGTAACAAGCATCATCAGCCGGTTAGACTCAGCGAGAAGGGATCACCATTACTTGAAATACACACGCGTGCGTTATCCATTCACCCTTCCGCGGCAGTTCCGTTACATAAACGGGTCTTATTGTCTTGTGCGTGGGCAGCTCCCGTTCCACCTATCCGCGCTGACGTAATAAGTTACCGGCGAAATTTATCTACACGATCTGATAATCGTTGGTGAACAGTGATAATAATAACAGCTGTGTTTGATGCTCATCTAAAGATTAACCATACAGGTAGGTAGGTGGGTAGGTAGGTACTCAGTCCGCCGATGCCATCTTTTCTCGTTTGCGTAACAGGGAACACAATTGAACAATTCTTATACTCAAAGGTACCCACGTAGTAATCTGCCTGCCAAAAAAAGAGTAGCCTGCCAAATATGAGATAGATAGATAGATAGATAGATAGAGAAAAACATTTACTCGCTGAAACTTTGCCAACGCGAGAGTAGATCCTTGAACAATTCACATATGTGCCTGTCGTCATATCGCTTTGTTTGTCGAATTAAAGGGCCTTCTATTTAACGAAAAAATCAATACGAACGGGAAAAGAGTGTGCTCGAATACTTGCATGAGGCTCGTATGCACATCTTGTACAATGAAAAATCTCCGTTTACTTAGAAACAGCTAGATAACGACGAAATTAGTGCGACGTTTTCAGCTCTATTTCTAGGTTTTTGATGCTTGCAAACGATTTGCAATTAGCATGAAGTAGGTATGAAAAAAAAACGGCAGCTGTTAACAAGGGACGTATTATCGGTGATGGCAAAATTTTTGTTCCTCGAATGCACCATTACGTACTCTGAACAGCATAATTTTGGAGAAAAATTATTGGCGGGTATCAGTTCCGTCAGGAAGTAAACAGCAAACTCGAGCAGAAGAAAAGTAGAACGTGACAACTTATTTATTTATAATTACGTGCCAGTGCGTCAAATTAAGCCAATCAGCGATAGTTCTCTTTCTTTTCCTCCTTCCCTTTCCCTTAAAAGCGGTATAGGTCGTTAGATATATCTAAATGTATTGATTTTGTCGTAGTGTTTTTTGTTCGTTTTTCACGGCTACATTTTTCCTTGTCAAATATTTATCTTGCTAAACGTGCGTCCATTTTTACCACTGGCTCTTTTTTACGTTGTTTTAAATCGAGATTTTGTCCAGTTAACGAGAATCACGAATTGATTCAGCCGTAGCAGCCGTAACGCGCTTAGTCGATGCGGTCGATTACCATATAAAACATAAAGATGGCATACAGGAATTGTAGATGCGACGATTAACTGACGCTTTACAGTGTTAGCAATAATGATGTCACGTAAAATACGTAACGTGTGACGCTTTCAATATCATACAGAATCATAAAATGTATTACTATAAATCCAATATTTACCCGTGTTTACTGGTCACTTTCGGCTTTTTCACCAAACTTCGTAGTTTTTTTTTTCTCTGCGCAAAAAAATAAGGATCCCAAATTAGCTAGGAAATTGTAGAGATTCTTTAGAAAATGCCGCTAAGGTTATCTTCTACTTGAAAGCGCTATCTCTAAGAAGTCGAGCGCTTCTGACTAAACTAAATTGTACCTTTGTTTATTCAGAACAAGAACTAGAGTTCGGTTCAACATTAATTATCAGATATATAATATATTGTTCTAGTTTTTAGCGTAAATCATATAACCTTATCTATGTAGCAAGTCGAACGAATGTATGCTACACAATAGGAACGTTTCCAAAAAAACTATAGCTAAGCTTTAGCTTTTTTCGAGAATGAATCAGCCGATCGAGATGATGCGCAGATGATAATCGGCTTCCGTCAAAGCTACACAAGTGCAGATATGTGATAATGAAGTAGAGCAGATCACCTGGATCTATCGCAGACGTATGTTGTTTGCTAGCCGCCGCCGCCGCCGCCGCCGCTTCTAGTCCACATAAAAAATTTACAGGAAGGTGTGAATAGCAATGGCAATCCGGCATTGGAAGCCGTCGCTTATATCCGATGGTTACAGTATCGCGAACCTGGAACACAGATATCGATCAATCCGATCGTCAACTCTAAACATATGAGGAAGATGAGAAGTTACACATAGTCTCCCGCCACCTGAAATGTATTCAAAATGTCTCTACCTATAAATCGGTCAGGTGCAGGCAGAAATTACTGCGCGCTTAGTTCACGTCTCGGCCGAGCGGAAAACTTCTGTCTGTCGGAAGTCCGAAGCGCACAGCAGAAGGCCTAGCCTACACGGGGTCCAGTTGGAACAAACTACTACAATGGACGTCTACTCAGTAGTTTCCTACAGCCCTAACTGGTGTCCCTTTAGGCAGCCTTCTTCCTAGCTGTGGCATTGGGGAAAAAGCGAAATGTAGGCTTCCTTTTTAATATGAGATAATGTCAGTTTATGTAGATCTGTCTTTTTTTTATGCCAGTCCAGCTGCCAGAACCAGATAAATTTACTCTACTAGAAAAAAAAGCGTGTTGACCGAAACGACAACACCATTACGACGATATGATATCGATATTGTCTCAGTCAGGGATACGTTTGCTTTGTTTTGCCCAATAACTGACTGTTTGTTTTCTTGCTCCCGATGTTTATGCCATAGCAGTAACTGTGCAATGTCAAGCTTGGAATCATTACGTTAGCCGAAGGCTGCGAGCATTCGAGTCGTTCAACGACTTCACCAGTACCCGTGTTATTTTCAAGCGGCGACTGACCAGTAGCCAATTGACGGGTAATTTATATCTGAGAATCGAGAACATTTTCCTTAAGTGGGGTTGTGTTCGACAGCTACAGTTTTCCTCCGTCGACTTCAGCGCGAAGGACCCAGAGACCTGATACAACACAAGAGCATAATCGGTGAATGATGTTCGATCAGCTCTAGCTTACCATTGAGATGAGAAAGCCATCGAAACGATGATGCTGACAGCGACATACGTCCGCAAATACGTACGTATGCCTGGAGGAAGTGAAAAATCGTTGCTTCGTAGAGAATATTTTACAATGGCTGCTAAAATTAGGGGTGCACCAAATTGGTGGACTGAAAGGACACCATTATTTTGAAGCATGAACACGGAAAGGTTTAGAGAAAAAGAAGAAAAACGCATTTGTATGTGATGGAATAGACCATATATATATACAGACAAGGCTATCGAAATAAATCCCACGTTGAGGCGCTTGTTCCATTGTAGACATACACTATAATATATGAATTGGATTACCGTCGTGATATCCCAATGAAATTGATATATTTTGTCTCACGTATTGTCGTTTTTGTGATGGACGATTGCGTATGATCTCGAGTGCGTCGGCAATATCTTCACCGCTGTGCGGCCGTTGTGACGGCCGTGCGATCAGGCAAAACAGCACCGACCTGTCAAGAAATTACATAGAACATCCGCTTGGAATAGATTCGAGAGCAGCGATACTGCAGAACTGAAATGATCGTGAGGTGAGCGCACCATTACAAGCGATATTTACGAGTAACTACTGTCTACGGCTAAGTATTACTAAAGGCTGAGGGATCGCAAGGCTGGCCTACCGGCGCGTATTGTTTACTATATAGTTAATAGTTCGCACGGTCACTTCCAACGTCTACGTACTTCTATTAACCGTATTTGTATTAGGAACGAAGTAAGTTTCGTTGAGCAGCCATTGAGCAGTTGGCGATTTTACTAGTCGTCCAAGGAGGCAGTCTAAGGAAAGCCACGTGTAGACGATTGTTTGGATGTTCGAACAGCTTTTCGCTATCCACACGGGGCCATGGAAGTAAATTAAACATTTTCGATATACTCCTTATAGACCCTTATCCGTACGCTTTTCATATTGCGGATTCATTCATATTCATGAGGATTGACTATGATTTAAAAATGTGTCAGTTAAATCAATGATCACACACAGCCGCTATGAGGTTTTCAGCTAATCGCTATTATTAACGTCGATCTTTTCGGCCAGCGGTTGAAGTAACGTCAAAATACGTATCGGCATGACGTACAATGTGAGTCAATAGATATTTTTCAGCGCGTGATCTAGAATATTCACTTTCGAAGCATGATAGAAACTGCCGTTCATTGCACATATGGGACTTTTACCAACAACAACTTGTATCTCCGGCGACCAGTTTTCTTTACTTCTATATTGACACTTTATCGCTATGATCATCTACCATCTTTTGTACGCTGACGCAAGGTACACATAATGAGATACGGGTTGCTTTTGACGCTGCGGCATACAGAAAAGGGACGAAAGAAAGATTTCTGCCGATGGGGAACTAGTGGATAAATAGGTTAAATGGGGCTCATAGAACGTGTTTGTTGTTCTGTGAGGATGAAGGCTACAGTGTTTGTTTTCAACAATCGGCCGCGCATTATCAAAGATCGTGTAGGGTTTATGGCCGTTATTGATCTGATAATATAGTTCTGCATGTATTTACGTTGTCAACACAGTTTAGACTTATATGCGCAGCGACTTTAATTTGGGCTTCCGGCTGTTGTGCATAGTAAAATTAAGTCACACGCTTGACTCCCCCAGCGCTGCTTATTTTTCGCGTTACAGAGGGAAAACGTTTGCAACAGTTACCTGGTTACTTTCAGGAAACAATCGACAAAGAGACCTGTAAAAGGGCACACGATCAACGTACCTACTTATAGCTGTTATAATACATGAGATTTTATGTACTGTTCATATACCATGGATGTACTCTTTTCCCGGTTGCATCTTCAGCCTTGAGGTCGTCTTTAATGACTGCGTATCAGAATATAGACTGTATTTGAACGCATATAGTCTACACAGAAGCGGACCATCTTAACAGATCAGCATATACGAGGAACTCCGCGTCATTTACGTACATTTGTGACTACGGAAACAGCTGCATCTAACGAGTACGACGACATCACCATTCTTTCTTAGTAGAAAAGTTTGGGCATATTACTCCCGGGATTCAAGTTCATGGCGTTTCGTGTTAATGAGTACGGTGTGTACTGCTACTGCTATGTAGCGATACTTTCCTTCTTCTGTAGTATATTGTTACTTCTTATCCGTATACAAAGGACCAATTAGCAATAATACAAGCTTTGTTTAAACCAAATGTCCTACTTTGTCAAAAATGTACAAGATGTATATCAAAGATATACAAGCTCCGGGAGGGTCGTTGACTAGAATTTAAGGCGGCGTTGTGCAGTAGAAAGCGTTACTTCTGCCTTGATTTCTCACCCATTGTGTAGGAGGCGTTGTGAAGTAGGCCGTGACTATGGGCAAAATAACGAACGATAAAATAAATTAGCTGTCGTCGGACATACCTTTAGGCGCACACTCGATAGCAGATAATGCTCTGGTAACTGGAACTTTGATCAACCGGAAAATACTGACGGAGCTGTTTCAGCGAAAATGCGTCGACCCGCTACAGCAAATATGTCATCAGCTTTAGTAGTTCAGATGAAGGAATGATGGCCTAATCAATCAAATGATTCATATCGGTAAAATTTTGCTGATGCTGAAATCACTAGAGGAGTCGCCAGCGTTAGCACCAACCTACCGCCACTTTCAAAAGAGCCCGTAAGGCTGAAATTGTTACCCTATCGAAATTTGGTGCACTTGCGCTTCTGTCCATCCTACAGGGTTCTGCGTAAGGTCTTTCTTGATTGCGAATTTAAAGGTGTACTGGCAAGGGAAGGCTGTTTACTACCAAAGCACTTGTGGGGTTGCAGGTACCACGAAGAAAGCACTACTGAACATAGCACTGGATAAAGGCGTCGACATTCTCCGATGGGAGTCGACACTGGAGGTAGTGTAACTAGTACTATTTCGCATCTTTTTTTGGCACTTAGAGAGACGAATGGGTCGTTTAGATCTATTTCTCTCACTTCTTTGGTTCAAAGAATATCCGCTGAAGTGGTAAACACGAATGTTCGGACGAACAGATTAACGCTTTGAGCCCACAACAACTGGGAATGGAGGGAACAAGGTGCTCTTGAATCTCCCACCGATAAAGGCAAAGCCTTCTTATGAGGAACGTTAGAATCCATACTACTTGTCACCCTCAGTCTTATAAACGCGTTCCATTCTAGTATTCTCTAGCTATACGGTTTTGTAAGATTGTGGCCGACTGTTAAACTTGCCGCTAAAGTGAAATTTTTGTTGATAATTTAAAGCTTGTTGACATAGTCGAATCAATGAATCTCTCGCATGTGATTTCCCGTTAGTTGATCTCTGAGTAAATGAAAAACAAACAGTATTCTTTTCATATAAAGCTCGACGACATTTTCTGCTAACCCAGAGATGCTCCGTAGACCTCTTCAGGCAGCTGGAAAAACCGTGGTCGATCCTCTACTGTACTCACCGGTGTCGTGGTCCTGCAGTACCAGGCCATATCTGTACGTTAGCAGGGCAAGGTACGCCCTGGGAACACCCTACTTTGCAGGATAAATACTTTTTCTATGCGTCGGCGTTTGGGTCTCGGAAAGAACCAGAGCTTAGGACTACAAATCTTCTGTAAGGAGGTCCTGCGATAGATTTGAGAAACTTTTTGGGGAAGAGAAGGGGTAGATTTTTCATGCTGCAACGGCCATCGATGTATGTGCACCGAGGCAACAGGACCGCCGTCGTGGGTACGGTGGTTGATCGGGTGGAATCCAGACCTAGCGAACGATCTGAATAGCACATAGGTTCACATCTCATAACTATGACATTTTATAACACTACAATCAATTACTGGTCATGTATCGAACAAGCAAAGCGGACGCCAGAAGCTTAACAATCAATTACTAGCAACATATGCGTACTCAACTATTCATGTTCTGTTTCAACGATGTTTTATCTATTCCCTATATTGCCCTTTCTGATTGTTCCTGTTTCGGCTAGCGTCACTTCACCACGGACATATGTGCGAGCCCAACGACGGTAACCTTTATGCGCCGCAGGCAAAATCCGTAGACCAAGCCATTTTACCGCATTACCTTATCAGTTCATAGTCATGTCCACCGCAAAAACAATATCGTTCTGGCTCTAGGACCCTTCGCTCTTCTAGTTTTCTGTCCATCTACCCTTGTTTATCTATTTATTGAAAACGCGCATATTTACGTATAGTCTCGTTTTCGCCCAAGGTTCGGCTGCTGCTTTCTGTTTTTTTTTTGTCGTCTACTTCGATTGCCGCCATTGGCAGGAGAACAACGGCTTTTCGACTGCTGTTTTCCGTCATTTGATTTGCTAAATAATGTACATATATACATGTTGGTTTAAACAGTGTGCCAAGCGGCGTCAGTGCTTTGTAACAGTAACAGCGCGACCCCTTTCTATTGCCAATGCAGCACACTAGGTTTCTCCTTTCCTTCTTCGAGCTATTGCCATAAACAAATTCAGCTATTGCTATCTCTGCAGCTGATGAGTTGACTGAACAAATAGTTACTAAATATCGTCCTACCTTTATGTCTATCCAGTGGTACGTCAAGATAGCATAAATATCCTACCATATTATTTCTTTATGACGGCATTTATACATACACGCACACACAAACACACACACTGTACACAATTATCATATTTGTACATACAACGATACATGATACCCACACGGCCATACTTATACAGGCGACAGCGACGGCGATACGGTACGGATCGCCTCTTAGATGATGGCAGCGGAAATACCAAGCAACCACTTGGCCACCACGCGTGATTTTATGGATGGTCGTTAGCCATTACCTGACCAGCAGTATGCGCTGGGTTTGAATTAATTTGTTAGCTACAAAGTTCTAATTATGTTTCTCGTTATTTTATCCCATTTGCCGCTCGTATGTGCGCAAGTTTATGAACGTGTCGACTACAGGATGATGGGTTAGACGTGGCAGTGCGTAACGGTTCCGCCAGGAGATGTGAAGTAGCTACGTAAAGTCAGGGTACGGCAACTGATATCGACGGTTGATGATTGGTCTCGTCAGAGTTGGACCCCCCCTGATGCACGATGATTTGAATCGAATCATCTTCCTTTAATCCGGGTCAGATGGCGATCGCGGCCGCAAAGGTAGACATCAATGGCCGGGACGACGGATAACAAGGCCAAAAAACCCGCGCCCAGGCCCAGACAAATAACAAAACGTCAAATAAGACAAACCTAGCTGAAACCATCAAATATGATTGCATAGCTGGTAAAAAACGTACAAGGATGGGGAGAGAAGCCCACGAAGTAATTAATAACATTTAGCATCAGCAGCAGCAGCAGCAGCGTGGCTTTTCCATTTGACTCGACGTCTAGACGCAGGCTCACCGCCAAAAAACCGCCTAAGCACTATATTCTATCTGACAACTAAGCACTAGATCTGTGCTGCCTCACCAGCCTAAACCCTAAGGAGCTGACCTGACGTTTACATTATTTGACGATTATCTACTGATGGCTTCTTTCGAGTACCATTATCGGCAGCTTGCTCGGCAGCGGTCAGAAAAACACCGGAAAAAAATGCTTTAAACCCTATATTTCTAATCTTCTTACTAGCTCGTACAAGTAGAACAGCAGGACATCAGTATTGCATTTTTATTAAACTTCATGATTGGCGTATAGGAATAGCTAGCAGCTCGGCAACATAACACGCATTGTTTGGCATCAGATAACACAAGAGCTTGAATTTCAATCCCTATACAAGCCATCTTGGGTACTTTCCGTAAGCAATGCAAACGATCGATTTTCGAGAAGCCGTATTCGTAATATCTACATTTTCTTGTTTTAACTTCGTTGCGCATTGAATAGAACTACTCTCTAGAGAATCTCTCTCGTACTTGCTATAAGGCCAAACATTCTTCTATTTCAATGTCTAAAATTCCTGTATCGAATTTTATCAAGCGTATATGTTGCATAAAGCAACGAAAAACTACAGCGAACTATTAGGACTAACTAGTCCGTTTTATGGTTCGTAGTAGCAGGCCACGAAATGGGAACCTTGCAAACATCAAAGTTCGTCCCCATGGTTTTAGACATATGAAATCGACACACAATTTGGCCATTTGGACCAAGCTTGTCGTTGGTAGAGCAATTCAAAATATCGTCACGGCTAGCTGTTTTTTATATCTCTCAGATATAAAAAATATTGTAAAATTAAATTGTCATCGTATGCAAGCAGACGGCTTTACTTGCAGTCGGAAGCGAAACATCAATATGCCTTATTTGCATTTTACAGGTAAATAATTTCTAATATTTTTGAGGCTGATCCCTCCCCCGCGCTATTCGAATAAGTTTTTTCTATATACGTGGCGTGATTTACATAACAATTCACAAAATCAAATATACATTAGTACATGCAGTACGTACGTACGTACGTACATATGTATGTTAAAAACACATTATATTGCGACAGTCATGTTAATTACTATCAATGTTTTGTATGCTATTGAACCGGATAGCAATACATATACTAAATGATAATCCATCAATTTTCATCATTAAATTTTCCAGTCCAAGTTAGAAAATTTACGAATCAGTGTTAATGTACTGGCTTCTTTTAGTTACTCACATGATATCAAATAAAAAAAATTAGAGGGGTTTTCTGCAACGATTCGAAGCCTTTGTTGTTTTTGTGACCAAAAAATCGTCACGCCAAAAAACAGGTTCTAATACCGATAGTATAAAGGTCACCAATCTAAATAGATCTAAACGTTAATTTGAGCACATTATATAGATATAAACAATATGCGAACGTTTTCTTTTAAAGTTTTTATTACTTATGTGGACCTCCTCCCCAGAAACGTATTTGTGAAATTTCGGGTTTTTATATTATGTCAAGAATAAATCATAGTGCCATAGCGGGGTACATATAGAACGAAAAGTTGTAAATTTAGGAGAAACGCATTCATCTGAAGACGACCAAGTGGTAGACCAAATTTTCGATGTAGTGTTTATTGGCACCGTAAGGGTCAGAGGTGAGCAAAAAAAATGGCTAGGGCAATAGAAATATAAAAACAAACAGAAGAAGATTCAAATATAGACGACAATACAGTGACGCTAGACGAATGTTTATTGAAAAATCTATTAACATTTCACCTTTTATAACAGTTAACTATACCTCTTATGCAATTAGCAGTTCTAAAATGCATAGGTTGTAAAGGGGTCAAATTGGACGCTTAGACGATGACTAACTGATCTTCTAAACAGTATAAAGGCAACTTTGGCAAAACATTCTAGAGCCTTATACTGGAAATGCAACGCCCTATCGCTATTGCTTGGTCATATAGTATCTGTGTTGAAGACTCGAACTCATAGGTGCCGACTCCGTATTAGAACGCAATAAGACAAAACTTCCAAGTTACCCTATTGTAACTCGTTAGGCCGAACTCGAAAACATTCTTCCAATAGCAACGAGTTTCCAACTAGTCAAGAATTTATGATTGAGCTAGTATAAGGTTCCTAGTAGTATAAGGGGTTCAAACAGCTCCCATTGACCATATTGCTTTTGCGTTTGCTTTATCTTGGATAGCACACGTTTTTGATCAGTGGACACCGCAGCTTCTTCGACAGAATCGGCCATCCATTCATTCTCCTTTGACGTAGCAGGACACTTGCGAGCAAACGTTAACAAGGGACTTGTTTTAGAAATGCACACGTTACGTAGCTGTTAACATTATTAACCAAGCGTAAAATGTCGCTAAACACATCCATTACATCTTTTGGGAAAATAGTTCTTCGACACCTAGGCCAGTGGACCACTAAGAAAAGACGGTGGTACGATTGTTACAAGTTATATATGCTGCCATCACAACTAGATAGATCGGTACTACGACTGTATGACGTAGAGAAGTAGTGAGAGAGCGTGGGAACCTGTGCCAGGGTCCAGGGCAGTCGGCTAGCGACTACAAAAGTCCAAGCACCGACGACGCGACAAGAAGCGAGTGCGGCTCTACTGTAACGTTATGGCAACGACCGACATTTGAACTGAAATGAAAGACAGTATGGCAATCTAATAATCTCAATGTAGTTTCAGCATGAAAACAAAAAAAAGAACAGAGAGTGCATACAAAATAGCTAGGGGAACGGCTACATGTGCCTTGGATCTATTTCAGATAATTAACTCTCTCTCACTCTCTCTGTATATATATAAGTAAGTAATGGTCGATTCGTTACGGGATCCACTTATCATATTGATCAGCATTCGTTCATTCTTCACACACTTGAGTTTTCTTCTTCTAACTTTATTGTCACTAAGTAGAGCCTACTCTTACGCTGTATCAAGTGCATGTATTTAAATTGTACAACGCGCCACATTCATACGAGGCTGTATATCGCTCCCCAGCTTTATAGCTCTCAGCTAATATATATGGACAGTACCATAAGTGCGAACTTCACACACATATACTTTAACGAGTATATATATTGCCACAGTGGCATGGTACTTTAGGGGGCAAACTCCACTTAGGGAAATTTTGCTGAATGAAACATTTCAGCTATAATCTTCGCTGATATGATAAACTGAAAAATAGTCATTATGAGGATACCCTATTAAGCTTTGATAACACCAAATGTTTATGGATTCAATTGTTCTCTTTAAACTTTAGCCGAGTAAGTCATAGTGGTCTTGCCTTATTCCAAGCAGTTGGCGTATTTGGAACCTCTGTCTGAGTCACACAAGGCAGAGGAAGATAATTTCACGAGAAAAGCACTTAATCAAAAGTCCCAGAATAAGCAAACAAACAACGGTGTTTGTTTATATTCAAATTCTTGGAAGGTCTTATAGGAGAAAATCGGAGTTGCTCTACATAAATCAAACTAAAGATATCTGGTTTTGTAAAAGGGTATTGTAGGGGTTCTGTGGCCGATATAAATGAGTCGTCCACTTCAACCTTGCTTGACAAGATGATCTATTTGGGTTGGATTTTAGATTTGTCGGTGTATTAGTATTATATATTATTATTATTATTATGATTTGTCCTACTTTAGCGTTGTATGAAACGGGAAAGGTATTTATGGCAGATATTGATCCGTTATTATAACCTGTATCTGTAGGGCACGGTCTGTCAGTCGTTCAGCCGCTGTCCAGTTTTAAACAAGAATTTGGCCACGAAATTCCCACGTGACGTTGCGGTCCACATCACCTGCCAGGGGTTATCTCCATTTGCTAGTATCATCAGCCGATAGTATTAAGAGCGTGTCGTTGCTGTAGCATCGTCTGCACAGATGCATACTCACAGCTTCGATTTGTTTTTTTTTTTTTTTTTCGAATTTGTGCCAAGTTCCATCCTGTGCTTATCTCGTTAACACTTTATCTACTAAAACAATGGTCGGTGTTACCAAGCAATTGTGATTTGGGCCTTTGTTATTACAGTTACAACGGCAGTGGTACACTGTGACGACCTAGCTACTCCCAGCCTATTAGTCCCAAGCTGCAATTGTATCTATTACTAAGACCGTGGGCTTATACCTTTGACGATGAAGGCTATCGTTGAGAAAGTCAGACTGTAACGAAGTTCTATGGGAAGTAAATCACAAATTATCTTCTCAAATGATTTGTCTTTCAGGGCTGCGTGAACTGGATGGCAAATGCGTCAGACTATTAGGTGCATTGCTATAACAAGCGTGATTAAGCGGTTACTACTGCATCAAATTTTAGCGTTGGCAGATTGTTGCCATACCGCTCCATAGACCTGCTGAAAAAGCCCCCAGTTACATCTACCCCGTAGAAAGTATCGTTTGACAATTAAACCTGAGAAAAAAACTTGTTAAATATAATTAGTAGGAAAAAAGCGTATAGCAAACCGTTAATACCGGTATAAAAACAAATTAAATTGACCCCCTTTGGTTAACCCTGGAACTCTCATAGTGTTCGCTGTACGCACACATATACGTATATATTTGTAGGGTCATATAGATGATAATGTTCTATATCATCCGCTGTTTGCTGTTGGGGGGTCTGAGGATGCGTTATGTATGTACATTAAGGAAATTTTGCTGCATTACTCAGTACAAACGTCAAAAACGTCTTTCAAATATCGCTTCGCAGAACAGTGTTTCCGTTGTCTTATTATAGACTGAGCCGGAGTTACAGTATGAAAAATAAGCAACAAAAGATCACAAAGCCAAATGAGCTATACAATGGGAGCCCTTCTTGGCGACTCTCTTCGTATCAGCTACTTCGTTGGTTCCGCTTGGAGACATTCGCCCGTCAGCCACACATTCGATAGCAACAGCGTGACGGCGAGAAAGCTTTGTGCCATCCAAGCCATTCTCCTTACAGCAGATTCTTCAATAAGGATTTTGGACTCTTGTCTCGGCTAAGGAAGATGCAGGAAACTGAAGTGTAATGAACTTATTCCCCGGATCGGCCAGCAGTAAAATATTGCCGTCGTAGGAAGGAAGAGCTTGAATGAGAAACCAATATTCAGATAACGATTGCAGCTGAGATTATGAAAAGGCCGACTCTATTGTAATAGCCATTGACGGACAACACCCAACTAGTCATAGGAAATCACAGTCGCAAAAGAGGCTGAAAATTGAGTCGATTTCTCGCGCGCTACCAACGCTCTATCAGTGCCGTCCGCAGACGAATTCACAGTGCAATTAAATGAAAGAAATGCGACCGGGGCCACGTTCCATTGCTAGATTAGTCAGGTGTATGGGAGTTTAAGGGGGAAGCAATAGCAACGGGGTTCGTGCAGTTCGGACGAGCCTCGTAGACATCGATGATATGTTGTTACTTGGATGTGTTGTCCCTATCCAGTTATCACTACGGCAATCTGGCTTAATCTGGCCGTAGTCGACTGGCAGACCCGGTGGGAGCTGCTGGAATGGACACTTCGATCGAGAGAGATCCTTGGCAAGCCCAGATATGCCCAAACAACCGAATACTGAATACAAGAGGACCCAACAAAACAGTAGCATTACTACCGGTGACCAGCGCCAGCAACAGAAGCCGGGCGCGAAAGAAAAATGAGGATCAAAGCAAATACGGGTCTCTACAACGACAACAGTTATCGGAGCATGAGCAGTGCGTAAACGTATGTCGAACATATTAGGAACGCAGACGACAACGGCGAGCAAAAGACGAACGAAGGTAACAAGGCCCAGTGTAAATAAGTATCAGCGAAGGAAAGCTCATATGGAAAAGGCAGCGATCTCTTTCAGAGAACTGATGATCGAAAGGCAAAAATTAAAGTCAGTACCCCAACAAACGCGCTGCTTCCACTCGAATAGTATCGCCTTTCCTAATATTGATAGCCGAGTCTCGCTTGTGTATGGTCATCGTATGGGATGAACATAGAATGAAAAAAATCAGGAAATAATGCAAAACAGCCTCATATCAGCGAGGGACAGGTTAGTTGAATTTTTATTGAATTTTGACAACGGGACAATGAGATTTCCGCATTATATGACGCATATAATGATTCTATATGATATAATGAGAGATCGAGTGTGCGGGAGCAGGAATGATTGCGACATAATAAGCAAATACGTGAATGTGAAAGCGTTTGCTTATCTCCCAACGGAGGAAACTTAGCAGATGAAGACCGAGCTCAGTATAGCAGATTCACTGAAATAGAACAACATGAAACAAAGAAGCTTCCCGCTAAGCTAGAGAGCTTAGGGTCGTTTTTAAAAACAAACATGCAATTACTAGGCGACCCGTAATAATATTAATTTAGTACCTAAAAATGAATAGCTGTAATAATTTCTGTGCTTAAATTACTCACAAACGGACTATGTTAAACGCATTTGTGCATTGATTCGCTTAAAGGGGATGCCACTAGAATCATTGATCACATTTTTATCGTCAATTAATAACGCATACGTTATTTTTTTAGGCATTATCGCCAGTTTGCTTCTTCGTTATTTCAAAACAATATCCTGGGTGGTAGCCGAGGAAAGTGTGAGGCATTGCACCTTTGTAACAAGAGGCAAACTCATCAACCTCAGTAGCAACAGGAACCCATCCTACGATATCTTAAGATTGTTATGGTAACCATGAACAGAAGTGACCGTTCGATCTGTCTAGATGTTTTTGTAAAGGTACTGGATCGTTGAGTAGAGGATCTTAGAAGAGGAAACCACTACACAGAATAGCCAGTAAGTTCAGTTGACGAGCACACACAGATGCCCGTTTATCATTGCACCGGTGTCACCGAAACAGCCCAGGAGAAGAGAGCTAAATGCCACAGCTTCGCCACATTTTCCGAGTGGTTGATCGATCGTGGACCTGTATAGCATATATCATTATGATTATCGAAAATGATTGTCAGCTATGAATATGTCACTTTTAAATAGGAACTCATCGCTTTTGAACTCGAATGAGGAATCGCGCAGCCGATTAGTTCTCGCTCAGATCGTTCTCATAATGTCAGATCATAATCAGAATACATGTCGAATGAGGAGGGATGCAGCGAAGCTTTTGAGTATTTCGTTGTTAAATATTTCTAACAAGCGTATTTATTCGATTTAACTACGTACTGTTTGTATGAGGTCCTGAATAGGTGACAAGTCATTTAGGGAAATGCCCTCTGTAGATGCACAACTAGCTCCTAACTAGTAACTCAATATAAGGCCACATCGATACGCCTAAGCCCGATGAAGTCCGGCTCAATGGCGCCGTCTACAGTGAATTGACGTCTAAGTTGTCCAAAAACCCTGCCCTGGACAGAGGCCCAAACTGCGATCAGAACTTTGTTTTTGAAATTAATGTTGCTTTTACGTCTCACAGAAACACTTATAGCTTTCTGTTCAGTGTACTGAACTGTAAATTCATAGTTTTACAACGAATTCGGTTCGGCCTTTACAAAAGAGGTGCAGCGATCTAATGCTACAGTTTAGATTTCCTAAAACATTAATACACGAAAAACAGGTGCTCAATTCAAGATGGAGACACTCTTGAAGTACTGTATCAAGCAGTGGCTCTTTTTTTGACCCATCAGGAGTAGAACTTTTTCTTTGGAGGATATGACGGTTTGATAGTCGACGCTCAACATTTTTTCAGACAGGACGGCAGCGAAAAGGCCTCTTAGTCTTTGCCTTGCGCAAGGGATTCGTTTTTTTACTCACTATCAGAAGGCAAAAAAGAAATTTTTTCCAAGAACACTGTTTATGTTTGCAGTGGTCTTCAAGTGTCTCACGACAAAGAGCGGCCTTACTACCCAACGACTCTAAGTTCGGTGTTTCATATTGCTTTAAATGTTCGCCAGGTGTTTCGCAGTTATCAATATTTGGGTTAACTCTTTGCTTGGGGCTGCTTACTTTTGACATTTTTTTTGTAAGCATCTTCTCTTCATCTGACTGTCTGCTGTCGTTCTCAAATTCACCTTTCAGTTCCATAGAAACTGTTACAAATCTCGGTCCGCATTTCCATCCTATTTTAGATATTATTATGCTTTTTGGCTGAAATACATTTTTGTCCTTAACCATATACGTTCTGTTTTTGATCTTGAGCAAAGTGCTTGGCTGTGGGTTGCACTGTGTACCATTCCGTCCACTCCTTGAGTTTATTAAAGGTATCTGTTAGGGCCTTTGCAGTCCTTACTACGTAAGCTTGGAATTATCTATGTACATCTATCTAATACCAACATTTTTATAATATACCAGTCTCCCCTTCGATTCTGTCGTACCGTTTCGAGATATCTAGAATCAGAAATCTTGTCCATTCATCTCGTTTTTGTCAATATCTATCCTATACCCATTCTTCCCGCCACAGTTCAAGGGCAGGCTTCTTCATTATCAGATTTAGCTTAGCGCTCGCAGAGGGCTCCATTCATTCTTCTGCCAACATGTCTCACGGTGGTATTACTCATTCGTTACTTATTCAAGATGTAAGGTAGCGTCTCTAGAGACCGTCCTGTGAAATGTATTGCTCTCATTACCACTGTCCCCTGGGCCTAAAACAAGGATCCTAGTTCTTTCTACTTTTCAAGTACATGTTTGCGATGGATGGAAATGCGCAATTTATTGAATGCTAAATACTTTTACCTAGTATTTACTGGTTTTCCTTCTGTTCATGGTGAACACACAATAGAGAGCACGCACGGCGACTGATATTCCGCTAATTCTGTATTTGGTTTGTTACAATTGATAGTTGAGTATTAAACTACGACCTTAAGCAAATCCAACTCGTTGTACTACTCGGAGATAACTGTTGCATTGTACATTTTCCATTCAGTTTACTGCCAATCATAAATGTAAATTATATGGCCTATTATCGATATATTGAATGCATAGCCCACGAAAGACTACTGAACTCAAGCGAAGTACGAAAAGGACTCAATCGTGTATTCGGACGTAACATCTGATTTTGTAAGATCAGTCATATTTCTGAAGCGCAAATTGTATATCGCATAGATACTATAGTAGGATAAGTCAAAATTTTGATTTTTTACCGCAGCAAAAAATATGTTTTTTCTTTTTTCTAATTGAAAGATATACATACGCGTAGTATATGTCACCTCGGATAATTGAAGATAACGGCCGGTTATGAATAGAGATATTTAATCTAATATTTCATTGTACGGGAGCTACTGTCATCGGTTGAATTGGTATCGCTCGATATGCACAGCGTAATGAAATTTGGAAAGGCTGAATTCTTCATTGAGATGCTGCCCGCTGTTAAGTATCTTCTATGTAGGGCATAATAAAAAGTTCACCAACTTCAACAAGTTCGCAAGTGCGCAACTGCTTTGTGGATAAGCAATGTGATAATTAAGTTTTACCTAAATTTCAAATATGAAAAGGTTTGCAGAAGGGTTTAGCCTCTACCTGTATAAGCCCGTTCATCTATAAGGAGGAGATACGCCTTCTATCTGATTCTTTCAGAAGTCCACATTTGAAGAACGAAATCACTCATACGGGAAATTCTGCATAGGATAAATATTAGCATCAGAACGAACAAGAATCTCGCGGTCGTTTTGTCCGATTCACACCTCGACGCATCCGATTGCGAAGGCAAACAAATCGTTCGAAATACTTCGATCCAGCGTTGACGGGCGCCGTACTGTTGGGTGGAAATCCGGCCGGAATGGCCTCACCACAGGGGGAGTTTTTAAGTCTGATAAAATCGGCCGATACTGATGAATGCTTTGAACTGCTGCGGAAACGTAACCAGACGACATGGAGGCCCTTAAGCAGCCGAGCTGGTATTCCAAATAAATGTTGACCGTATTGATTAGCTTCGAATAGCGCGAAATGATGCGGGACTGCGATACATTGGCTAGGAAGCAGCGCAGATGTATCATTAACAACATCTTATTGTTACTACTAGCGTTTAGACGTGTTCGGCGCTTCATATATAACAAGGACTCTAAGTATTCTGTCACCGTATGTAATATTCATAACAAGCGCCCGTAAGTATGCGATGAAGCTTCGTTATAACAGGTTTAACACAAGATTTCGATGCCAGCCCTTCCGAAAAGGATAAATACCGGTTATGTAAAAATCTGTACTGATTGGCAGTAGATAGCAGCAGAAGGGGGTAATAATGGTCCCGACCGGCTTTGATATCACATGCCTGGCCATTCTAATTGGGTATACACCAGTCATATAGTGCAATCAACAGTGCGCATATGAAGAAGTACCCCATTGGATTGCTTTGCGTTTGACGATCAATCATTACCGTTCTATAATACTAAGTCTAATCAGTAAATCTCTATTAGTTCTCTTGACGTCTGTAATTTGAAGAGATCGCGGAGGCGTTCTCACTGTTTGCATGAGCGGCTTATTATGCTTCGTAAAGATGGTATTGTATGAGAATCCTATAATACCAGTCTTTCCCAACTGTGAAGGAAACACACTGGCATTATAGATGTCTGAAAATAGGCACGGTGGGTTCAACACGTAGAGGTAATAAATGTCGTTCAAAAGCACTCTTGGAGATGGTCTTTTTATACTAGAGAATGTCACTGGTAATTACGAAACTCGGAAAAATCGGCTCTATACGCCTGACACCGAAAACCCAATTACAAATATGTTCGATTGCGCCGTCCGTGCCGTTCGGTACGATGCGACGTTTAATAGTATCATTGGTATTGCCCCGGGCGAGGGCGGGCATCACAAGATCTGCCTAGCTCTCATTTTGATATGATACATTTGATAGGCATACATCAGTTTCGATTCTCTCCAGCATATGCTCGATCAAGCGTCTTCGATTGTTTGATCGGTCACGATTGTCACTTTTGGAGCATGCTTAACCAATACTTAAACGCTCTTCCTTCTACGTTTAAATAGGAATATAAGCACTACAGAGTAATGCTACATAAAACCTGCATTCATATGGAGGTTGGTAGTCTCACAGAAACGTATGAGTGCTGCACGGTTGGACATGTAACTCACGTGGATTTCAATGCGAATACAGGCGCCCCCTAGATTTTGGCTTAGCCCGACATATACCTGTTCGGGTTGGGTGAGAATAACGAGCCTGGAGATAATAAAGAAACCCAATAGTAGTACTGTTATATTATATCTGATGAAAATCTGAGGTCGGCGGTTAAGGTGGTGCCAGCGTATCGCGACAAAGGAATTATACTAGGCGCCCTTGTTGCCACTGTGAGTATTACTGCTGCAGCGGTCGCTGATTCTTACGGTTTTAGCTATTTCAGCAAGTCAAGCCACTCCTGCGTGTATATAGAAGCGGACTAAAATGTTTAGAGACAAGATTGAACTTTTAGGTACGGGTAAATATATGGCTGTTTACATTGTTAGTAACGATTGAGAATAGAGTTAAGACTATGGTGGCTACATGTTCTTACCGTACGACACGAACTTTCAGAAATAACAGTTTGGCGTCATTTTGAATTCGCAGCAGTATATACATTAAGCTAAAAGTGATTTGTACGACTGTAAAAAAAAAGCATGCTTGATGATGACGTAGTGCGTAGCGTGTTCGCCTCCTAAACCGGTGGGACTTGTGGTGGTCTGAGTTCGAATCTAAGCGTAGATACAATTTGTTTCGTGTTGAAGGTTAACCCCTTAGTGCAGTGGAATCGGGCGTAAAATGCCACTCATTTGAAAGGAGCAATTCGTAAAAGGATTGATATAAATTTCAAGGCGTTTAGTTGATTTAAGAAACAGCAAAAGATAGCGTCCTGAATAGTTTGTGTTAGAAGCACGAGAGGAACCATATAGTATCTGATAATCGGCATTTTAGCTTTGAGTGAAGAGGAAGCCACGTTCCTCATATACAGTACGAAAATCGAGAAGCAACTAACCCGAATCAATAAAACAACTATGCGGAAGAATATTTTCTGAAACAGCTACATATCTGGACAGCTAAGTGCCTGTTAATGTTGAAAGATATCAGTTGATCTTTCAGCCTACCAAAGTTTATATATCGCAGATAATCCTGTTATCGTTCTATGGGGCATACTCTTGGAGCATCTCCACTTGTTGTGTAATTGTAGATTATCCGCGAGCGATAACAAGACAAAAATGCAGCCAAGGAGTACTTTCTCAAATGTTACATAGACTGGTCAATTAATGTCAACATCCGACAACATTAAAGATATAACGATATATTGGCCAACGTATTTGGGTACAATAACATCCTCGTACGTTCCGATATTAAAAATTCTATTTTTTTTTTTTAATAGAAACAGTTATCTTGCACTTGCTTGGTGACTGCTTGATTTCATCTGTCGCAATTTGAATAGTTGCATAGTTCCGCACTTGATAGAAACGTGGGATGAAGCGCTTCTATGTGAAGCTCAGAAATTGATAAGCGAAAGCTGTTAACGTACTTTGTTTTTTCGAAAGTATGATTTGATGACTTAGAATTTTGTACCACCCGAATAACTTCTACGAAGTCTTACAATCAAACCTTACGCTCGCCCCTCGTAGTCTGGTTCAAAGCTACTCACACTAGAATATTTTTCTTTATTATCCTGCCGTTCGTCCTAACATATAGCTTGTTTTTCCGCTGCCGATACCCATTTCAAACCAACGCCGTCTTGTATCGACATGGTAAACTCGGTGCGTACCCCTTTATCGGTAGCTGATTTTTTTTCAAAGTGCGAACTGTTACATCTAATACGCTGATCCAAAAAGAGTAATATGGCAAAAATATAGAATGTCAATCACACAAACAATACGGAGTTCGTCCGAGCATTAACAACAGGCAAAGCAACCTTAATTCGATTATCAATTTCCGTTCCTTCTTGCTCCCGATCCAATATAAATATACACTGTCTCCTATAGTTACCCTATCGTAATGGTACGGTAACGGAACGTGCGACAAAACAAAAGTAGCCTTTAAAGGGCCCAGCAGGGGCACAGTAACGGAGCAAAGCGACGCCTCTGCCAGCCACCGGAAATCGTCTCCAACAAATCCCGTCACATACTGCTGAAAACCAAAAAAAAATAGTATCCCATGAACGCACCTGTTGTTTATAAGCGACATCGGCCATCAACCGAACACCGAATGTTCGACGCGTTGCTCTGTTGTCCTTACCCGCCTATACAGTAATCTGTATTTGTTTGAATTGCTTTGTAGTGTTCTTCAATTTATACTTCATGTTTCGCCTCTACCTAGATCTTCCTCTCCGTCCGTTTCTCGGTCTATTGGTTCGGGGACACGTGTGCTATGGGAAGATCTTCTTCGTATGCGTGCCTGACGAACAACGTGAGGCGCTACCGTGTAGATATAGGGGAACGAGGACTGCAGCGACAATGAAATGGTTCGGTCGAAAAGTGGATTTGAATCACATAGGATCGGACGTTATCGACATACAGTATCGCAAGCGCACCGGAACGAGCCGAAGTGATCGCTTAAACAACGACAGTGTAGCTCAACGGTGAACCTGGACAAAGGATGTAAAGCTACTGTGCGGAAAGAAAACAATGGCAACAACAATCTGGTAGATTAGTTTGCCATCTCACGGTACAGCGTCTTCACAGTATTAACATAGATTTTTTTTGTTTCTCGTTTGTAAACATATCCTGAGAACGGATATCGCCGATTGATAAATAGAGTAAACGGTGATGCCGAAATTGGCCTCCCTCCAATTGCTTCCTTTGTCTAAAGAAAACCTAAAACGATGTAATTAAGCAAAACCACGATAAACAGATAAATTATTAAACTACTTATAAATAAATAGGAAAAATTTAAGATCGCTTTTGCTTTACGTTACGTAAGTCTATTGCACTGGATATTCGAAAAGAAAATGCTCAATGTTCACTGAAATGAACTGATTCACAGTCAGAGGCCAAGGCTTCATTAGCAGCGTGTGACCTAACCTCGCCTAGCAACCTAGCTTTCCCTTTATTTGTTTGCTTCATTCATCCTGAAGTACCATAATCAATCATATCTGTGCAGTATCTCTTACCTTATAGAAAAACGCATCTAATCAATCCTGTCGCGTATCATTATTATTATTAGCCGTATCAAAATTAGTTTATTTTTTTATTTTATTTATAAAAAAAAAAACGCTTCAACAGTATCGTAGCTTGTATTCGCTTAGGAGTGATTGTTGGATAGTCAATTTTATGGATCATATCTACGATGAGATGCAATAATTATTGTTTTCAAACAAATATCATCAATTTATAATACAAGAGTAGAGCGGTCGTCACGGATGAACGGGTCTAACGAACGATTCAGCCATCTCAATCAACGAAATCGGTGATTCAGCTTTGGCAGTCACCTGCGACTATTAAAACACGAACCGGACACGTAAAAGAGCGGCCATCCTATCAGCATGGACCACCATCATTAGCATTAAAGATGGTATAACCTTAAGTCGTGTTTTGACCTTCTTTCAGCTGGCAGCTTAGCCTTAAATAGGTTGAACGAATCGGACAGTTGTTTTTATACAACACGAATTTATTCCATAATCATATTACAGTACAAGTATATCGTTAAGGCTGAATGATAGGTACATTGAGGCTTTAAAGCTTTTCGACGTCAAATCAATTACAGGCAGGAAACAGCTTTGCAAGAGCCTCTCACCGGCAGGGTTAAACATTGCTAGGGATACGTAACCTTGTCGCACGTACGATTGAAACAGAAATCCTTGATATCAATCAATAATTCCATTAGGGTGCTCTTCTCGGATAAGATTCGTAAACCCATATATTAGAGGCCGGCTACGGTTTGGTATCAGGAAGGCCTGGGGTATGATAACTGTACATTTGAAAAACAGTGGTATCTCTATATAGGACAAGAGAGTTAGAACTCATTTTAGGCTGTTAAAAAAAAATATTTATCTAATATATGAATCTGTTAGAGTCACCGGCCGTATAAAATGTTTCCCTTTACTTTTATACTATATATTAAATGAATGTAAACACAATTTGGCACAGGAACGCGTGATACGAACAACTTAGTGACAGCGCAACCTCGACATGAGAAGACCCTAATCGCACAAGCAGTTTCATATCTAAATTAGATGACTCGGGAAAAAGCGCCTTTCCCAAGTTGTGTGACAACGGGCTTTTTTTCGCCTGAAGTACAAAAAAATAGCTTTTTCTATTTTGATTTGTTTGCACATTAATCATCATCAGCGAGCAGCTATAGGTGACTAGTGAAGGAAGTCCGCGCGAACAGACGCACTCAGAACGTAACTTCATCCATAGCCGACGAGATACACCGGCCGCAGTCGTCATACGGCTATCTTTTCAAGAGAACGGCTTTAAATCGTTTTTTATTGGCTTTCATCGCTAAGCTCTTTCGTTAGGATGGCATCTTCATAATGGACTTCGAATATTGACTCACGTCCCCGTCTGCTAACAAACAATCCTTCCCTGGCTAATGTGCGTGCGGGTACCTTCATTTATTGCACCACATACGTACAATATATAGGAATATTAACACGTATATACACACAAGTGCGTATCACCGTACTGTCACTACTCCAGCCAATACATTACAATAGTGAACCGCTACAGCTGGAACACTTAAATGAAGCCATTAATCTTAATTAATTAATAATAAATTATAGCAGATTTGCGGACGTAATGATGCTTGTCTCGCCTTTAATATGAGGTTTCGAAGTTGGCAGCAGTTCTTGGTCGTAGCCTGTTGAACGTTAAAGCTGATAAGTTAGTTGAGATTATTTACAAACACAACGTTTATAGAAGTTGCACTTTAATTATGTATCAGTGGCTATAAATGATAAGCAAAAGGGGGATGGATTCAATTAAAGGGTTACGTAAAAGCTGTGGAAAAACAGCGCACGGAACCAGTAGCGACGCATTTTACATGTCTCAACGAAAGAGGAGATGTTCGTATAGCAAAAACGAGATTTTAAAAGAATATATGGAATAGTTTGTAAACTTGTAAATAATCAATCCGATAAATCCATTTATTTAAATTTGCCAGATAAAATTCGAAATATATATATTTATGGCAACTTGGCGTACTAAGCTTTATACCCTATCCGATACCATATATATGATTGCTTCACAAGCTTGGCTAAAGATAACGTTTCTAGACTGGTTGATTCAACGTCTACGGGGTAAGTTGTTTAGGGCCCACCAATAAGTGCGTTATACAAGTGCCATTCCTCGGTTAATTACTGCGTCAGACTGTTTTGCGATTGAGTTTGTGAATAGTCGAAAGTATGATACAAACCAAATGGTTGCCTAGATTTAATACAAACGCATAACAGAACTCCTGTATTTTCAATAGGTGATGGTAGAAATTGTGTACTGCATTGCCTGTTACCACATGCTTGATAGGCCAGTCAAATCCTTTCCACGTCGTATCTGTGATGGCCCCCATTCGGGGTCAACCTCCGCCCCTTTCGGTTCCATTTTACAGCTTCTCTCACTTGCTTTTTTGAAGCGTCCGTGTTGTGGGTAGATTAAAACTGCGAAGTAGGTGGTTGGTAAACGGTGACGTCGCTGCAGCCGCCGCTAGGTAAACATGCCTGTTACGGGTTGTCCTGTGCAGTTCCAAGATTCTTTTGAGGAAAAGTCCTCTAATATTATTAAGTGTTTCTAAATTAAGCCCACCCCGCAAGTGGCAACTGGTGAAACCTTGAGGTGGAAATGTCGTAAAGTGTTTAAGAGGTGCAATCGGTAGGTATAAATATTGAGGACTACGTTATCAAGACTTTCTACATTTTTTCGTATGTCTTTGAAGAAGGAAGAAAGTTTGGTCTGGTTTGGTTTGGTAGGAAGAAAGATCAGCAGCTTCAGCGGGGCGAATATACATCTTATATATGTCGGTGGCTGACTCGAGAGGTATAGCGTGTCACAAAGCGCGACTCTGATATTTCTCCTGATTTCAGTTGCCTCGGCTTTGATTAGACTGATGGTTAGACTCAATTCCGAGACAACGGAATCTGGTCTGGCTGTAGCGTGCTGCAGATAGAAGCGACTGTTCCTGTAAAAATCCTGCACAGAGGCAAATCCTCACCATATTTGTAAACCCCCGCATCTTGCCCGGGATAAGCAAAACCGAAAAAAGGAGAGGGCTTCAGTGATCACCCCGGGCTAAACCTGTAGTCTGGATTTCAAAACACCAGCATCGATTATAGATAGCGCTGTTCTTTTGCAGTATCGCTGCTACTAAGTACTTTTGCAGAAGCTCGTACGTCGGCAAGGATACTTTAGGCTATATTCCTTGAGAGAGAGTCGAAAGCAGCTTTCAAGTCCATAAAGTCTGGCCGAAGTTGATATCGGCAAGGGGGGACCTTGCACGTCTTTTTCCTATGATCGTGTTGTTTCTTGAATGTTGCACTCATACTCTCTAGGAACGCGTCCAATCTTTTTGCCAGCGGATAGAAAGGCAGTGCATAGCAAACACGTTTTCGTGACTCCTCGCCTCGGCGTCGGTTGGCTTGTGTCGCCTTTGCTTTTTGGGATAACGAAATCCCGCATATGAGGACGAAACAGTCCGGAATAAACGTTCGTTAAACAAGGCCGTCCAGTACAGTGCCAGCCCATTGCAACAGGCAAGCCATATGGTCTACATTGCCATTGTTTTGCTGGCTTAGCTTAAGGGTCGGTCTCGTCAACTAACTTTATAGAACACCCTGTTGCATTTTCCACAGTGCAGGCTGAAACCCCGCAGTCTTCAGTCATATTGCGCACGTACGAGGCGTGATTCGTTCAAATATGGCGCCTTTGATGTAAGATTGTGACCTTTTTTTGTCCCCTCAGAGGTTGAGAGACTGGCGTAACTGCGTACGGTTCACCTCAGTTGTTCCGGCGGTCGTATTGTTATTGTTGTTGGTTTGTTTCAAACGATGCCATCTACGATCGTGGGGTTTACAAACAGTTAGTATTAGTGGTACGTAAAACTAATTCTGGGGGAAATCGTTGTCAATGTAAAGGATTTTTTCAAATTTAAGTACACTGCAAAACAATTAAACGGTAAGAAGTATAATTCTAAAGACCTTAAGTCTTCCTTCGCTCATTGGTGTTTTGCCACTCGTGCATATCTGCGTCGGCTACTTTTTTTTTTTATATCAACTCGTAGAGTGACAATTGTGACCGACGCATTCTGTCCAGAGCTCTTCATTCCTATTATTCAACGAACTTTCCTCCAATTGTACATTCCTACATTATAGCTGGGCATATGCGCAAAGTGTTTCGTTCTTAAGAGTTGTGCGTGCAGGTAGCTCCATTCATCATCGCCGAACTGGGGTTTAATTTTTCCCCCCGGAACCCTTTTTCATTAACAACTCCTTTCAGCAAAACAGTCTCATTATCTAATCTGGAACAAAATGCTAACCTATCTTAGGTTAGCTAGACAATACTGAAATTTAGAATAAAACTGTGCACGCCGCTATTATACAACAGATACGTGTCTCAGAGAACAGAAAGCATGTCTGATTGTGGGGCTTAATTGTACAGGACCTTATATTTGTCTGCTGCAGATGAGATCTTCATATTATCATGCGACGAAATAATATATCACCTATAATAAACATCACATTAGTTAGTAATTTATGATAAAAAAAAATATAAGATTCAGTCCTTACAGAAGAAAAAATAACGATAATTGTTACAAAAAAGAAAAAAAATGTTTTGAGATAGTGCAACTGGCAGATCACCTTAAACATTAGTTTGATATTTATCGATTATTCTTATTTACATTATTATTGTTATGTAGCAATTAGACGCGGAAATCGTAGTTTTTTTAAAACGCTTTAGCATATGTTCTTTTTATATTTAAAAGATATTTACCATACTTTCATTACTGTCTAGGTAGACAAGTCATGTACTATTGATATAGTAGGTATCAGTATAAATTATTATTTACTTTTTTTTTTCTACAGAAGCTTCTATATACTAAAGATGTGAACAAGAAGTACATAATGGCAAGTTAAAAAAAAAGGAAGTCTTTACTAACATTAGATGACATGTGCCTGTCATCATAGCACGTCATAGTTGCCCCTTCACCCGGCTTAAGTTAAGGAAGGCACTCTGCACAAACGAACGCATCTATCGGACTATCGCCGTAACGAAAACGGCACAGCGTTGTTTCTACTGTACAGACCTTTAATAATTACTGCTATTTTCTATTTTTCGACTGTCTGACGGCCTCGAACGGCGGCCTTTTTTAATTGCTGTTACCTTAGCAAGCTGGCAGCGTTAGGTCTGCCAGAATTCATCGAAACTTAGTTTTAATTCAAACTCGCTACTCTTCCTGTCCGACAGAGCAATAAACAACAGTGTTAACAGCAGGAGCGCCTTTAGCTAGCTAGCTTTTATGAAGTTGTCAGCACCTCACGAAGCCCTCGTAGATCAACTCGTTGTTCCCGTGCCGTTCGGTACGGACCCCATTACAACAGTGCCTATAGGATCTCGCACATGGACACGGGCCTTTAGGAATATTAACTCATCACAACGGCATAATATGATTTTCCATTGGCAAGCTGAAATGCTCACTTTCACTCATTATTGAATTTTTACGCCGCCGTATGTTTAATTGTCCACTGATTTGTAACACCCCATTTAGAACGTGCGGCTGACTAACTTTGTTATTGAGCGGTTGTCGGTCGTTTTACAAATTTCAAATCTGTATCATATATAATGATTATTGGCAACAGCGTCATTTTGAACAGAGTCGATCAACTGACGAGGACCAGTTGGGTCGAAGGCATTACCAACGAGCAATCAACGCCAGCGGGGTGAAGTTTAGGAGGGAAATCAACAGGTCTACAAAAAATAATCACCACTTGAATCATTCGCTGATTGGTAACGGACAATGAACCTCGAACCCCGAATGAATATCAATAGGCGATAGAAGGGTAACAAAGAAAGTAGCTGTTGTTAATGATGATGGTGTTAATTTTGAATGGAAATTCGTGATTCTTACCGATTAGACAAAATGGACAAAGCGTGTTGCTCATTAATAAACGGCTTGATATATCAATAGCAGAAAAAAAAAGAAGTAGGAAAACGACCGATGCACCAAATGGCCGGACGCAGAGATTACAGCAAAAGGTAGCCAAGGAGGATTCAACGGGACAAATATAGAAATTCACATTTTTTATAATTTATCTATGGCCGACGATTGAATTTTTGGACAGCATCCCTTGGATGATCATACCACTATTGGGCCAGTACGGGATAATTGCATTTTTATTGAAATCAATAACAAATTGTTAAATACTGATTATTATCTTGGCCAGCGTCAACCCTCAGTCTTTTCGTTTGGTCCAAGCGCCTTCAGTATCTGACCCAGCTACTGATCCACAACATTCAGCGACACCTACCCTAACTTAGCATAATTGAACATACATTTTTTACTTTATTGTTATAAAGGGCAAACGATAAATTCGCCTTGTTTAGCTGTCGTCGTAGGTAAGTTAATATGTCGTGAGACGAAATTGCGACACTGACTATGATGCTTTTACAAATACACCGAAAAGTTCAATCGATGTCTAACTTGTTCTGAGACAATATAGACCAGACATGAAGTTAAGAGGACGAGTTTATTCTTGTTCGTCTTTGTTTCGGGACGCAAACATAGGACATTTCGGTTTGCTTAGAATACGGACACCAGCTTCATTAGCGGACAAAGTTAGAAAACTAGCTAACTAAACAACGAAACTGAAATCATGCTAATTCTAATTATTAAAGATTAACAAAAAATGTACGAATTACCACTAACTCGAAAAATCGACTATTATCTATTATATATTACCTCGATAGGGGTCCATGTAGTTTTCGATAGTTACTTTTATATTTAGTTTGACGCCACCTGACTGAAAGCGGCCCTCGTCGTCGAAGACCCCAGCAATCGCATAAGTGTATTCTTTACGTATGGTTGACTCAAGTTAACTTCTCAGATAATCGCCTTCACTGAATATTTGCTAATTATAAAAAAAAAAAAAAGAAGAAGAAAAAACTATTTTTAAAGAGTCACTATGAGTTAAATATCATCGGTGGTGAGCATGCACTCGCAGTATGCTTAGTCCGAGGTCGGCATACTATAGGGAGTGTGAAGAAAACAAACGCGTACTTCTAAGTTTTTAATTTCTCTTGACTAGTCAGACATTGTTACGCATGCTATGGACACAAGGTAAGCTGCAATCAAAAAAACACTTAAAATAGAAAAGTTGAGCAGAGAAACCAAAATTCGTCTTAGTTATTGAACGATCTGGATATTCTACGTTTTCTGGCAACACAGCCTTGCTAGCCAAATCAGTTTGAACAACCCATTGACGATCATAGTCAGCCATGGCAGAATACACCCCCTTTATTAGAAGACATCAGGATAAAGCACTTGGCCATGGCCATCGCGCACATCGCTGGCAATGGAAATCGAAAACAAGCTGAAATAAGGTTTGCTTCACTCAAAAGATCTGCTCAGGAGCTTTGGACGACTACAAAAAGGTCAATGACGGAACGTTCTACATAGATTTGACTGGCGTTTTCGCGGTAGTTGTCGCAATCGAAAATTAGAAAAAATAGTGCCTACAACGAAATAATTTTTACTACAATCGAATACTCTGCTTCTGCAATAAGCCAGACGAGGGGTCGGGAAAGAAATGTAACGTCATTAGGTACATAGGCGAAGATGAGGCTGTGGAAAAACTGCTTGACTTTCATATGATTTGGTAGAACTCTTAATTCTTAAGCTAGTCTATGGCATGATACTACTCGTTGTTATTAGCAACATCATTGGCCTCCTTTTTTTCGCATTTAATTATCCCTAGTAGCTTTGTCTTTAAGTTAGCAGGAGTACAGCACAACGGATTAACTGTTTGCGAAAGTTGGATCTAGGCTGCGCGATCCGTTGTCCTGACAGCAAGGTGCCTCAGTTATCAATTCATTGCGCTATGAAAACGTGTATGAAAACAGTTTTCTGTACTATCATTTAATACAACCGTCCTGCAGTGTTATCATGAGGCAACATCCATCGTAGCAGTGCACTAGCCTTAGAGTGATTGATAAGACGAAGTTTCAGTATTGCGCGCCGTCGTAGGAAGTGCCCCACATATAGCAGGGGTCATCGTAAGCCTCCAGTAATTTCGAAATGGAAAGTGCCTTTTCCCAGGCATTTCAAATATGCTGTACGAAGGCTAACTATGAAGACAATATTGAGCAAATCCTACGACTTATTTTTAATGCAACCGATACAAACATACATATTTCGTTCGCTTTAAATGTTAGAATATTTTTCAAGATAAAAATTAATAATGGAAACGAGCGAATTTATTACCTTTAAACCAACTGAAAAAGATCATAATGTGGTTCCATTTTTCAGTGTTCTACAATATGTAGCCTCGTATTTAATTGGAATTATACGCAACAATAAATAATAATGTTATGTATCAGATATACCCTTTGTATATTCGGGTAATAACAAATCGCTCTTTCGTCGTATTGCGTCGCTTTGTGGGGTTTCGTTGCCTGCTGATGGTCAGTTACGTCCAGCAGGGTTTGGCACCGGATTGGCCGAAAATGTCTACTGAGGCGACGACTCTCAGGGTGGTCGACGTTCTTGAATAACGTTGCGACAGCATCAACTGCAGTGAGCATTATACGTCCGACGGCTCACACGAACCTACGAAGGTACGGTTATAGGGCTTCTAGAGGCTGGCAGATGGAATAGCGTTTTCGAAACATATTTTTACCTTTGTTTGTCCATGTATGTACATATTTGTGTAAACTTCTATGTGCATGCCCGTTAGGTAAAAATAGCTCTATTGGAGAGTATACGTATTTGATCCTTGTCTCCTTCTTGCTTTCAATTTGTATCTAATATGAACTAAAAGACCGCTAGTATTGCGTCTACATGCGCCATCTCTGATTATGATAGTTCGTTGTTATTTAAAAAAGCAATATGGCGCCGGTACGCATATAGTGAAGCTGGTAATACCGATGCTCGTGATACGAAAGTCACTGTAATTCTTTCATTTCAGAGATCAACTGACGAGACCATACGTACGTTGGCCATTGGTCGATTTACTGTGAAGCTTTGCGTATCCTCCACATATAACCCGATCTGATCTGTTAGCCATCACGCATGGCGACATGACCGCTCGACATTACCGAACGAAAATCGACAATAACGATAAGAATAGCATTTTGTATTCTTGCTTGCTTTAGACCCACAGACCGCTGCCTGTACTCCTTTTATCCTTCTTAATGCCTAACGTATATCGGTTGTTCGCGATCGCCGCCCACCTCATCGCACCCGCTACTGCTCCTTGCCGTTGTTGATATTAGAGTATTACCCTCTTAGCCAATAGCGACTCTGCCTCTACTATCGCCGCTGAGTATCAGTATAGCAACTTCCAACTGACACTTAAACATGAATAGCGATCAGTCACAACAACAGAAACACCGTCGTCGTCGTCATCAGTAACAACGTCATGGTAATCACTAGCAAAGATGATGATTATCGTTACCAATACAACTTTATTATCCATTCATTCAGTCATTGACGGCATACGATGGCAACAACAACGGCACGGCGGCGGCAGCAGCAGATCGGAACCATTACCACCTTAAGGCAACATCGTATCGCAGGCCAATCCAATAACAACGGGCTTCGTCATTCACCCAAGAACGCTCACTTACACGAATCATTCATTCATAGGAGTTTTCGCTGCTGCCCGTTTTTTCACAGAATACTACATCGGTATGCATTATATCAGTAGTATGATGTCGTACTATGGTGATCGGATCATCGCGGACCCCGATTCGCGTTGCTCCGTGTTCGCACGCTCGTGAGACGTGCTTCGTTCGATTACACAAAAATTACACACCTTCCTGTATTTTTTCTTTTTTTTTTTTTGCTTTTGCTTATCGACTTAAACCCGAATCCGCCCCCCTTCGATGGGGGGTCAGAGGTTGCCGGCGCGCGTGTGCGTTTAAGAGAAAACTGTGCTGTCGTACATTGTTGTTGTTATAGTGGTAAACGATAGTTGTGTCCACTGCAAAGCCGTTAGCGGCTGTTCACTTCATCGCCAAGTCGCCTGAGTGCTGGTAATAGTCAATGACGGTACTGCTGGTGTTGCTGAAAATCGCGGTGACCAAATCTCCATCGTCATTATGATCAACATCAGCTGGGACTCACCACTGCATTTCGTACTCATTCATGATCAATAGAAGCGGCTACGATGACGCAGGCAGCAGCATAAAAAAGAAATCAGCCGCGTGCCTTGTCGCGATGGCCATTGCCATAACCGATAGGCATACATATGACGTTCATATCTTATACAGGTGAACGTGCATCTGTGCAGCTTTGGTCGGTACGTCGTTGGTCGATAACCGCACGGACATGCCGATCGCAAACCACTCACTATACTTATAGAAGGGGTTATGACAAAATCGGTATGAGTGCGGTGAGTTTACGAGCCTACTATAATACGAGTACGTGTACAAGGGAGCGCGGTCAGTTGTGATTTACTTGCTGGCTTAAATAAAAACCTAATACACTATAGCCGTTTGAATAACTAAACCAAAAAGACTTCCATAGATGATCTCACTAGCAGCCTAATGATAATCTGATTCGACGCTATAAGCGACTCATTAAAATACTACATAGGTTTTCTTCCAAACAAATCGACGTACTTAGGTATTCGCCGAGGTTTTGTACGGCCTTTTCCTATTCCTCGATCGATTTAATTTGAAAGAAACCTTCTGATCCGCTATTGAAGGCCTTGTGCAGCCAGTTTTTAAGATGAGTTTCCTTGTCAAATCTATAATCACCAATGGCCCGCAAAAGAGATTATCCATCTACACGAGGTCCGGTCAATATGTTGGATGTGGAAGAACTTTGCCATGTAAGCTCTGGTGTTGTCGTCGAGAAAAAGAACTTTCCCTTGTTCACCCTGTCCTTTTTGTTGGGTAGCCTCTAACTAGACTACGTACAGGTTTTTGTAAACTGGCTCGTTTTTCGCAAGATACCCCAGTAAGTGAGCCCATCTCAATCCCACCAGACGTAAAGCATAAATGAGTACCTGGGCTTAGTCGTATCCCTAGAGATTAGCCGTATTATTTACCTCGTATTAAAGCAGAGACGCCACTTTTAATCACCAATAGCAGTTCTGATTAGGACCTTATTGAAGTTTTGTGCTATCCAATGCTGGGCAAGATGCTCACAGCCAATAATGAATAATGTTTCTTTGCGCTTTTGATCCAGTTTATGGCTCACTACGGTTGCTACCCATAGATTCAACATGTCTGACCATAATCACAGTTTATCTTGTTGGTCATTTCGCTAGTTCTTTACCGTCTTCTATTAGGTAACCTTCACCAGCCCTGAGCAAAGCACATTGTTTCAGCTGCAAAATGTCAAATTGTTGAACTTCGCGAACCACCCGTTTTAGGAACAAAATCCACATCATACATGGCACAAAGATTCCGGGCTGTTTTTGACCCCGGCATGAAAATGAAATAAGGCAGATGTTGAAAATTCACTTTTCTCTTTGCGCCAGGGGCGTCCATATTAGGAAGCTTAACTCGATACATTTAAGCAAACCTACGAACTCACCTAAGAAAATGAACTGGAGAAGAAATTTCGTTGACTGTATTGTGAGGTCACAACGGATGCCTAGAGGAGACAGGACACTTTCCAATAGTATGGAGTAGAATGGTGACGAATCGTTTAAAGGTTTCAATATAGGCCCATTGTCGGTGTCTCAGACAACGTTAAACGTCTGAGCCGAATTTGGAGCTAGAAACAAAATAGTAAAATTTGAATCAATCGACATAGTCACGACGAGCGCCGCGAACAAGTTGATCCTATGACAATCCGAGATCACAAACGACTGTTTCGCAAATACCAAAGGATCCGTTGAATACTTGAAAAGGAAAGCAGTATGCTACCCGCTAGGCACCTAAGCTGCTTAGGTATACTCGGTACATGCAAAGAGCCTTTCTTCATCTCCCCACGTACCTCACTCGCAGATCTAAATGTATACTGAGAAACGTTAAACCCCCCTGCTTAGCTACCGTTTAGAACTTTGTCGAATTGAAAAAATAAGAAAAAGTGGCAAAAGCATCTGGCTTGCATGCGTAGTAATGAGTTACAGGAAAAACCTAAGCAAAGGTTTAACACATTTTTAGGCTTATCGTAATATGGATAAACGTATCATGTCAGTAAACCTTAACGCAATAATTAACCGGCGATTCAACACACACTTTTCGATTATAATTTTAAATTTTCTAATGCTTTTCGGGGTCCATAACTGTGGATATACGGTGTATGTGTTTCTTCACTCTTTTTTTCCTATCAGAGGAACGATATGATATACACACGAATCGCGTAGTAAAAAAAGAACAAAAAAAAAATGTACGCGGCAAATTTATTTAGCGCCTCTCCCGTTTTTATGCTAGGTGATAACGTGCATTCCATTAGAGGTTATACTGCGATAGTGATCCAAGTGGCATTTTCAAGCCTTTGAACCTGAGCAAATCACTAAGTCAACCAGCCAGGCGATCGGCTTTCTTTTATGCGATTTTTCCTTTACAATCCTTTCACAACAGCGACAAAAAAGAATCCAAATCAATTTTCACGCCCGAATCGATCCCGGCTGATCGCCGATATGGCCGCCGACGCTACTGCTCTCAACGTTGCCGAGGCACCAGCAAAAGAATAGAGGGGAAGAATCCCAGAGAGTCGAAGGAAACGAAGAATGCCCCAAGAAAGCGAGCACGAAACTGCTTGTTCCATTCTAGTTCATAGTAGTTGGTGCCTTTTGCCTGCTGGCCAGACCGCACATCACCAACAGCCATGCATACGTACGTTTGCGACTGCGTACAGAGATCACAATTGGCGAAACACCACTCTGTTAGGTCAAGCTCTGTTTTTTTTCTATGTTCGGCCGCTGTCGGCAACTGCCGCTCGGACTGCCGAGTCGTGGCCATTCTAGTATAACGTTAGCTTACCGCTGTTGACGCACTTGGCGCTGATGTTGTCGTCGATAGTCGTTCTTGAGTGTTATGTAGTTGGTCGCATTTGTAATAAAAGATGAACAGCAAACTTCCCCGCCCTCTCCAGAACCCGTTGTCTTCTCGGCATTTTTTCCTCTTTGCTTCGATATGGCAGAAGCGGTAGCGGCGGCAACTTGTTTAGAAGCTAGACTTCACGCGCCCTCATCATGATGATCGGCGTCAGCAAACGGCAGTTTCTTGATCACCTGGTGAGAACGAAGATCGGCCGAGATGTGAGAGGTGACGGCGATAGTGGCGGTTAAACGAAAAAAAGTGAACACCACTAGCGGCAGACGACTAGGACACGAGAAATAATAACGAAAACAGCGTCAACAATAGTAGCGATACCATATCATATTTCTATCGAATAATTCACTTTAAGTTACGATGTTTTGAGCGCTGCTATCGCCGCTGCCGGTACTATAGCGATATAGCGCGAACGGTGGTCGACGATTTGGAAAGTTTTTTTTTGTTTTGTGTTAGTTGGCTAAAGGAATCGTTGACGGCGTCGCTGTGTGCGGAAAGCTGTTACTCCGCTTGGATTTGACTACGAAAGTCCGATTCGATCGTGCTATAGCCAACAGACGCGTAGCGGTACGCATGAGTGTGGTGAGACGATGCAAACTTCATCAGCACTCCAATGAATTTTGCAATAAATTTAACCACAGCGCCCTCTCCCTCGTAGCGTCGGTGACCCGAACTCTTTTAGCCCAACCGGAGAGTCTACCATAAGCCTCAATATACGCTGCTATTCAGTCGACTTTATTTACAGGTTTAGGGAGGAAAGAAGAGTAATTGTAATGTTGTAACTCTTCTTTCCTTCGGGACAGCGCTACGCTTACGTTCTAGGTTTAGGAAATTTTTTGGACTGCATACGCATATAAAGGTCAAACTCCTAACCATCGATGAATGCTCATTTTCAAGTTGTTATATATAGTAGAACAAGAACAAGTTGTTCGATAATGTTAATACGAGAATTACAGGTGGCACGAAGGCAAGAATGCATGTAAATATTTATCGTAGCATCAGTTGCTTAGAGAATGTTCGTTTGAGAAGAGTGGCTAAAGTATGATCAGAGCGTTCATTTTAGATTCAGTTGGCACTTGAAAGACAAAAGGAAGGGAAAGCCTTTAGCCAGATGCTCTTTTCATACAGCTAGAGAAGCTTAAAAAGCCGGTTGGTGCGCGGCTGACCCTTGAGGTCAACTTGATTTGTCTTCGTCTGCTGAAGTTATGTGAAGTTCTTCAATATTGTCGAAGAGGAGAAGGTAATGCAGTGCGTTTTCCACCCTCTCAACCAGGTCATGCATGTATTTATCTTCCTTACGTTTCATTGTGTGGGTTCTTCCTTCTGATTTCGTTATGTCGGCTGACGACTATAAGAGGAAAGGCCTGGGTTTTTCGAATCGCTTTCATTGTTCACAGTCTGAAGCACAAATCGACTAACACCCCTGATTAGATCGATATGCAGGTGTGAATCAGTGGGAAAAATGCGACTTAATACCTCGTACAATATTGCAATAGTCAATTTATACAAAAATTCTATATACTACACTTTGCTTTTCACAGTCCTCTTCACCGCTCGCACGTATCAACGATATTCGCGAACAGCAAAAAAAAAAAAGGCCGAAATAAGGTCCGAATGCCAATAGATGGAACGGACATAGAGGCCATATCATAAAAAATATTACGGAATTTTTTGCGCATATCTAGTTGATTGGCAAAAAATCAATAACGAACAATCAATGTATAGAGTTGTGAAGATCGTTGTACGTCAAAAGTAAAGTACTCACGATCATTGGAAGCATCTATGCAGGAAATCTGTTCGGCTGTAAAAGCTCTCAAATAGATCTGCATCCCTTCTGTTTGCGGTGGAAGATTTCGGCGGTCTTGACATGAGCGTTTTGGCTGATTGCAGATCCTGTGTGGCGTTTAGAACATCAATATACACACTGACAGTAATTAAGTAAGAACTCCAGAACCTCTTCTCTTAGCTACATAGAACAAGTTCATCAGTAAATTTCAAAATGGATATCGTCAGGTAAGTTTACTTCAATGGACCTATGCTTTTCCACCGTTGTCATTACAAACTGGCCATACGATAAGTTATTAAAGCACCCTTTCGAGACTCCTGTGTCCTACCTTGTACGAGGTGCTATAAAAGCCAAGACTAATAATAGTTTCAAAAAGTGCCTAGAATACGAATCCTAATCATATAGGATAGGCCGGTATAGGAAACTAGTAACGGTAGCCCTCAGTTCAATGACGTTCACAATGGTATACTGTTAATCAGTAAACATTTGCTAGTTAGAAAAAAAACAACTAAGAGCTAAGGAATCGATTTGTACCGGTTATGAGTATTATCAAAGTGATACCTTGTTAATTCTTAGTGTTGTATTATACTTTTGTAGAACCATCATCAATCACGGATTGTTGATATTTCTATTAAGGTTATAGCTATTGTTTGCATTGGCCTGTTGTGCATTAGGTAGAGAAAAAACAAAAGTAAACAATAGTGCAAATTGTTAAATTACTCTTGTCATGCTTCAATCCAATTCAGCTATTAGAGGATGTTGTTTATAATGTATGGATGCTAACTCACATAAAATCAATGGCTACGGTCATCTCGGCAATATTTGTAGATTAAGTTATGCGTGAAGTAGATCTCGCTTACCATTGTCGTAGTAACACACGCCGGCATTTTCTTCGCGCTAACTGATATTAAATGCACGCTCAACCATGTGTCATTTTTTACATCTGCAGTAACATCTCGTACTCGTCAGGCAATAACCAGCTGTCACGGTTGGTAAATTTTTACGTCTCTTGTTCCTACTCTGATAGTCGTGATGACAACTTAGCATTTGCTTTTGGACCTTGTCTGTCAATACGTTTGCCAAATCGACCGGCATCGTAAACGGTAGCGAACGGAACCATCGATAGGTCAAACAGGTTGAATCACTATTGCCGCTGCGTGTGCCATTCGTCCCGTCCATAGGGCCACCTTTGTACGGTAAATGGTCACAGCCACATAGACAGAAATAGAGATAACATTAGCCATATTCAGCGTTCACTTGATTCCGTGGCGTTGGGTGTGACCCGCTCGATGTCGACATCCGAAATCTGCTTGCATGCACTGACCTGTGAGGACCCAGTTGCCTCGACGTTCAAGCAATTGATCAAATGCATCCCATACATCGGGTACGATGCCTTAATCAGTACGGTGGCCAGGACACTAACTGATCAAAGTCAGGTGACACGGGGCTAAAAATCCGGAGGCAAACGGCAAGCTATGCATAACAAACAACCGCGTGCCGTCGAAATCATATGGACGCACGCTAAAAATATATGACGCTACGTAAGATCTGGATGGCTGTGTACAGCCGAGAAAAGACGATGGTGACGGTGGCGTCTTCTTTCTCTGAGGATTGGCACAAATAAGTAGGCAGGAAGTAGAATTCTGCCTTTGTTCCTAGTGAATAGTGGTAGCGAATTCGACAGGTGGAGAAAAATTTAACCAGATTGACTCCTACTTTTTATTTTTTCGTCATTGAATAGTGATTTTGCTTTTGGATTTCAGCTATTTTCGTTGTCATCGTTTTCTTTTAGTTGATTTTACGAGCCTCTTGTATCCTCCGCTTTTATCTGTATTGAAATGCCATTCTCTACTTGATAATGCTCAAATCCAGCGCTGGTTTGTACATTTTCTCTCATACGGTTTTTTTTCGTCTAACCCCCGTTCCAACCTTTCAAGCGCCCTTTGTTACTTCATTACCCTTTTCTTTGAATTGTTTGCGCTTGCTTTTTGCTCTCTTTGGACAAATATCACTAGAACCTGGAGATGGCATTAGTTTGGTTATTATTGTTGTGACCACTGTAGCTGACGGTGGCCACGTTGCTCTTTATTCTAATGATGATGATCTGTGCTTGCTGACAGCATCGCTGACCATATTGAATGAGAGACATTACCAGGCAGCAGCTTGACGTGCCGCGCATGCCATTTTGAGCCATTTCTATTTCTCACCTCGTGCGTCCTCTCCCATCATTGATTTGCCCATTATACAATCGCTAATGGCAACAACTAGTATCTCAAACGGGTGTCAATCAAGCGTTTCTTCGTTGTAAGCATGGGGCGTATTAGTCCACCACAATCAGACGCGAGACACCGTGCGGTAGTGCGAATCTCTTTCGCAGATACTGCTGCTGCTGCTGCTGCTGCTGCAAATGCGGTTGCCTACATTCCTGCCCTGCGTTCACCCGCTTGCTCATCACTACTCAGTAGTATATACGGCCCATCAACAAAGGCGTTTGTATAGACTGCGATTGCGAACGGTAGTTTCAGATGAAATACCAAATATGCATACATTCTTGTACTAAATACACAATCTATATCAAAACATTCATATACGGTAATTGTTAGTATAGGCTAACTTCTCTGCTGATCGGACGGAGCTAAGGGATGGGTTCGATCGCCTACTACGCTAGCTTTGCTAAGATTGTTATGCTAGGTAGGTACGAGATCGAGTCAATGCACGATGCTAGAAGTCAGTTTCTGCGATTATTGAAAACCCGCCCTGTTGCCTTCTCATGCGCCCCCTTCCCGCTCCCTCGCTGCCGCCAGATGATGACCTCCATTCGGCAGAGGTCAACGGGGTGGAGGCAATGATTGCCATTATTGATGATGATGATGATGACGATGTTGTTGGCAGTGGCACGAGTGATGTTAGACGGACAGGAGCATAGCTTTCGTTTTATTCGGTCTTCTTGTTCTGCTTCATCTTCGTTATCGTTCTCCGATTCGCCGATGTTTTTTTCGTTGTGTTAAACCTGCCTTTTTTCTTCGTTAGGGCTTTTATCTGCTGCTTCTCAGTTGGTATCATCCCTGTTGTACGCAGTACCTGACCGGTGTCTTCATACCACCTCTTGTTGCGTCGCCTTTTTCATTTCTTTTTGTTGCGGCTGTAGCTCGCGCAAGCGAACAACGTCATCGATGACCACCATTATCGCAACAGCGACCACGACGTACGCCCTCTACCGCGTTCTGTCACATTGTTTCCTTAAGTTTTTCGCTCTTTTTCCTTTTTCTTCCTTTTTGATTTTTCTACTTTTTTTTTTTTAATGCACGCTTCTTGCGTTCGCTAATGCGGCACGTTAGCTTTGCCGCCTATTCCTCTGCTTCGTACTTGCACATATGTTACGATTTATGTATACTACTACTACAGCATAGAAGTGGTCGTGTACGTCGACAGATGCTGGACGCAAAGTCAGGGGCAGCGGCAGATTCAGTATAGGTACGCAGTAAATGCCTACACGGGTCTAACTAGCAGCGGCTGTCGATGTGCCGAAACAACGTCAGCGTCAAACGATGAATCGAACCGATGACGAAGACGGTGCGAGTGAAAGTTGAAAATTTGACGAATGCCTTAGAATGTCAGGTGTCGCCCTCTGACCGTCCGTGGCTGCCAATCTATCAACTCGTTGATCCGTTCATCAGTTTTGTTTGCGTCTATCGAATAAACCTAACAAAACAATTATCATTATCAGCAGTAGCATAGACGTTCAAAGCATGGGTGTACAAGCGATGACAGCGATTGGCGTACGAGTTTTGATCAGACCAACAATGGCCGCTTCGACGGTTGCATAGTACATATGGCGTCGATCGTGGGTACTTGCACATGGACAAGTACTAAAACCAGAAGGCTGGTATAATTTGACTATACGATACTATAGGCAACAACTGGAAAAATGGCGAATTCGCTAAATCTGGATAGTTCTGATGTCTTTGAAATTGTCTGTAACCGAAGGTTAGTCAAGAAGGTGTATTGGCACGGCTGATCATCATCGCAAGAGACCATAGTGATTTTCAGAAATATCAATTACCCACGTAAAGACACGCACACAGTGGTTCTAGTAAAAATAATCGACAGACCGCGAAATGCAATAACTGTTATCATCTTTTCGGGTTGTTGACAACGACAACGAATGTGAGGTTGTTTATTAAGCTATGTATTACTGACATGTTAACTGTATCCGCGTTCAGGGTGTCAGTCGTCTGGAAAATCAGTGTCTATTCAAAATTTAGTCTTCAAATGTAAGTTATTAAACGCACGTGATCATTTCAATCTATCCTTTCTATAACTTTGTGTTATTATTTCTTTTGGATATTTATTTTGTCTAACTCTCCCGGTCCTATAGTAGTACTGAGTATCGAATGGCCTCTAATAATAAACATCTATTTATGTATTTTCGATTTTATAAATTACAAGATCGTAAAGGTCGATTAAGCCTTGTCCTTTTTGTCAATATCGTTAGTGCTTAAAGACATATTGAGTGTTTTTTGTTGGAACGCTGCCAATGTTCTATTAAGGTCAATTTGCAGGTCATTGCATAAATGCTAGCCGAACATCACGGTATTGAACAATGTCATTTATAAGTTATAAAATCTTAAAAACATCTAATATCTAAATGCAGAGCTAGTTAAAAAAAAAGTTCAAAGAATTATGAATTGCGTCGTTACCAATAAATTCGTGTCCTACCAAAGTACCACTGTGGAATTTATCAAATTTGTTTATTCATTAAATTTCATAGATCAACATTTGCTAAAATAAAGTACAGTTGTTAGTGATGACAACGCTTTTTTACTGATCTTTAGCAGTTCTTTATTGCGTAAATCCTAGATCTTTCTTGTACTGTGGTTTTGTGGGAACTATTGCAGCAAGATGCTCTCAGTGTATTTCCAAGCTTATTCAATACGATGTGCAAAAGCCCCTATATACTTACCGAGTTTATATAGTAACTTGATGCGTTCCAAAAAATTGGATCGATGTTTTTGATTTTTAAAAAATCATTTTGTGACAGAAACGTCATACGAAGAGTCAGTTACTTATTGGAATGTACTAAACTTAAATAAGACTAGATATTTAACTTAGGGTTGTCAAAGGAGATGAGACTTATATCGAATTAGTCATGAAGGTTCACTTACGTCTGATTCATCGGAATGTCTTTAACTATCGCTATAATCCGACATATAACATTACGTGATTAACGCTTGTTCCTTTGCCAGAACCCTAGAACTAAGGATTTTTGAAGACAGGGGGACACAAATTTTGTTCTGCTGTTAACATGCAAAAACCACCTCTTATTACCGATGACAGAAACTAATCACTGCGGACTAACTTCCAAATTTCTATAATAGACCAAGAAGCTTTGAGGCGCTTAACAACAGTTTTGTGGTCCCTAATTTTTCAGCCGCTTTTCATCAAAGATGTCTTCAGTTGATTGTCATCAACTCAGATAGGGGGCATCCTCTAGCTCTCGGATACGCTTTTCAACTTGGCAAACTACTTTGGAACAGTCTTCCAAGCGATAGGGCTCCTACTTAACATCTCAGGCTATTTCGGCAGCGTAGTACCGTTAAAACAGGCTGACAGAGCATGGAAATAACTGAGGAAAGTAGGAAAACGAAAAGGAAAAAAACGCGAGAATTTATTACCCAACCCAAAAAAGGAAACAATGTGTATATATATATATACATTCAAGGCTGATTCAAGCGAATAACACATTTTGCAAACGCAGGTGTATGTAGAAGCAAAAACGAAGATGAACGTTAATATTTGAATGTATCATTAACCTCGCCCGTGGTTCTAAGGACACGTTTGCGCCAGTTGCGTATAAAATAAGCTATTGGAGCATGGTTCGCTGAGCTTCTGCAGCCCCTCTGCAAAGGTCCCATTTCCTTTGCCTAACCATTATTCTATCCTTGCTAAGACCATCTATTTAATTGAATGGACGGATACTTAATCTCATTTATAGTTGCTTTGTCGTCTTTCTCTTTTCATAATTAGTTGTAACCGAAGTTTTGACTCTCGGTATATCTCTTTTTGTTCTAAATAAAGTAATTCTTAGACATATGTGTGCGCCACAAAACTTAATGCCAAAAAAAATATAGCCATGTACATCTTTGAGATAACCTCTTTTTGATTTTTCAAATGATATGTTAAATTTGTCTGCCAGAGACGTTGTTGGACACTCGCAGAGCTTATTGCAACGATTGAGATTATTATTATCATAAGATTAAGTTCGATAAGGATCGTAAGGAAAACTTTACGATGAAAACAAGAGGGCTGATTATATCCAAAAAATGTTTGGATAGGAAAAAAATGAAAATTACTTCCATCGATTCTATCACTGGTGAAGTTCGTTGCCAATGGACGTTGGTCTAATAGGAACAATACATCAACCATTTAACTACTTCACCATAGGTTGTACTCAGTTATGTTTGGGTTTACGAATTCGCTTTTTGGCAGAACTCTTTCCATAGAAACTTTCTTTTGCCTTCATTGTATTCGGTAATATCACTTCTTCAAGTTAATTTCGACTATTGTAAGGCTTCATGCGTTAAGATTAGGAGGAAATTTTAACAACATCTCCGGACAAGTATGATATTAATTCCATTAGCGCTTAGGGTGTTTACTGAATACTAGTAAAGAATCGTATCATACATAGGCGTAAAGGGCGGCTTTATACGTCCTCAGACGGCTGCCAGCTCCAAGCGTATATCGCAGTCGACCATCAATTCACAATGGTTTATTTTTTATGAGAGCAAACATAAATATTCACAGACTTTTGACACCAGCCTTTTTTTAAGCCAGGACTACCCAGTAAAAATAATCGAAATGCTTCTTTTTAAGACCTTCTATACTAATTTATTTATATATTATACGTTATGAAAATAAGGCTAATGGGTTTTGCACATATATGTATATATATAAAGAAAGTCTCAATAACAACTTTAACAGTTAAGTCAGGCTTTACTTGACGAGAAGATGCTACCCCGAAAAAAAGCTTATGCCTGTGAAGTTTTATTATCATGAGCCTAAAATACAGGAAAACTAACATGGCAAATGTGGTACAGTTTGGTACTATTAGTGTCACGCAATAAACATTTCAAGCAAGCAGTTTGAATCGCTTCAGCAGGTGCTAAGGAGTGGCCGAAGACACAGACTTTCAGATACAAAATACAAACTTATGCTGGAACGGAGGGTATTCATGTTGCCCGCCCGTCCCACAGACGCGCCAAATCACTGCCGTGTGCCGTAAGCACACCGCATATTCGAAATTCGCTTGGCAGAAGTGCAACTGTTGTGCGCGCAGAGTTACTGAGCCCCAACGAAACAAGACACAAAGGGGCAAACATGGCCCATTGTCTAAGGCACGTTTTAGGTGTATTATTTAAACGAACTAGTTTAACTGGCGTTCGTGAAGCTTCCTTCAAGTCACCGCTTAATATTGAGAACCTATACGGTGCGGGACCCGAAGCTATAGCAGATTCCCCTCAGGTAAAAAATGATCATCTGCAATTAAGCATAAAGATTTACGCAGACTAATCATTTCGTGGAGGATGAAGTAAACCCAAGGCTGAGTTGAGAAGTTAATATCAATTTTTAGGCAACATTTGTTTACTTGAGCACCTTGAATACGACTGCTGCACATCTTACATAAATGTAACAATGGAATAAGCATTACGGCATTGAATGGTTCAGCAGCGAATTAGAATAGTAACTAATAAAAGAGTCATTACGATAGAAATAGCATGAATGGCTTCAACATCAAATACAGTGCCTTATGCTTAAGTACGGATAAAGCCAAAATTAAACGACAATGGTAATATCATAAATTAATAATTAAATTGGTTTATAATAATTTCACTATATGCAAACCATTTTATAACGAGTAATTTCGTAACATTTATGAAGTGCACGAAGCTTCGTGTTGTTAGTACGACGAGCAACAAGGTGTACTGGAATCATATAAGGATGTCAGAGTATTCTGTTACCTCATCATTTTATTTGTGTATTCTTAATGTTTATTAGTCATCATTATTTTTTTCGAGCAAGATGTATTAAAACTATTCGTTGCAAGCATTAATACGTTATAAAAAATAAAAGGCTATGGTTCAAAATGTTGAAGTGGCTCAGTTGAACCATTCACCCGATGGACTAGAATATGCAATAGGTACTTCTTCAAAAAAGGATTTTAAATGTAACTGATGAATATGCTGTAATTACGACTTTTATCATCGAACTGTTGTATGTGGCAGATGTCTCGAAAGCTTGGATAATTCATAGGTAAAATTCTCAAATTTACATTGACTCACATTTTCAGCCCCCCCAGTCAACAGAATCTACATTCAGCGGCTTTATTCCTATGAGTAAGTAGTATCTTAGTCAAACATGTGTTCGCATGCGATTGATGCCTCCGAAGCCCTTCTTCAACATGATGGCATTTCCTGCAATCTATGATTTCGTCTTCTTACATAGGAAAAAATGTTTTGAATTATGACCTAACTTTGGCCTGATACATACTTATGGTCATTTTAAATGATTTAGTATTTTTTGACTAGTTACAGAGGTTCCAATATTGAAATACTTGTAGCTTGATATTACAAGTATTTCATTCGATAATATAGGACTACCCTATATACCGAATTGAAAAACCTCGGTAATGCATTCAGCACTTGATACCCTTTGAACTCAGCTTATTATCTGTAATATTTGACAGTGTACATGGTCACAAAAATAAGAGATAGTAGATCGCTGGACGTTCAACATATCCAACACACGTGCTCCAATTAAAATCCGAACATATTGCAATGCTATTTGTATTATGTTAACCATAATTTGCTAATATTTTACAGAAGAGCTGAGTGTTACCTACTCGAGAAGTAGCGGTCCAGGAGGTCAACATGTAAATACAAGTAAGTTATTCATCGTATCATTGTGATTTAAACTGAATTTATTAAAAAAAATACTACTTATCGTAATTTGTGTGCTTCGAATATATTTGCATGATAAATGTTCTAAAGCAAGTGAAGCATATATAGATCGTTCTTTTACTAAAATCTTATATATGTGTTTTGCCGCCGACAGTCTTTATTAACATCTTTTTGAGCAAATACTAGTAATGCTATCGTATTGATAATACTCTACGTAAAAAGTATCGATACTTTTTTGATTTTTTGATAACTATTTTTGAACGCTTTGAAAAAAAGATCTATAGATGTACCGTTTTTTTCATAGATGTAAATGTACTACAAATTTTGGGGTACTAATTCTTCATAAATACCTCATAGACTGAACTATTATAACGTTGTATTACAACCTTGTTGCTATGGTTAGTCTGCTTCTGGTGAACGAGCTCTATGATTTGCGATTAGAGCCGCCGCGACAGATGAAACGAGATGCTATTTAGGGTGCCCATATCTTTATCATCGTGCAGTGATTATGTGCTTGCTTATTAAACTAAGCGATGCCTGAGGTTTTGATATTCAAAGTTGGACGCAAATACGCTTCGTTTCATTCTGATGAATGTCAACCGTCTAAAGTAATTTGGAACTAAGGCAGTACCGAATATAAAATATAAGACATTTAGGATATCCCTAGAGCAGCTAATGGAGGGTAAAGCGCTTCGAACCATCCAGTATTACATAATGGCAATTTCGCGCTTCTGAGCATTTGAAAAATCTAATGAAGCTGCACCATTGCTAGAGTCAAGATAAAAAGTTCTGAAAGAAATGGGAAGATAACTTTTCACGTCGTTTGAAGAAAAATAAGGTGAACGTAAACAAGCTCAAGAATGGACCGAACAACCTGACCTTTCTAGGTCAGTTGTGTAAACAAAAGGTTGAAGAATAAGTAGCAAGTGGAACATAAAAATATAACCGTGCAAGAAAGGGGGAAGAAGGGGGGTTTGAATTTTTATGTTAATTAACGCTCTATTTATGTTAACAACCCTACCGCAAAAAAATAGCGTAAGTGGCTTTCAGGTGAATAGTATGATCAATTAATGAATATCCACATCATTTCAGCAAACTCTAAAGTGCACATACGGTTCCATATCGATTCGGCGACGTGGATTCCTAATAACGCGAAAAAAAGGCTCAAAACCCAAGTATGAATTACGTTCTTTTGTTAGCAATATGATCGATAAATATTTTGTTGCCGCGCCGACAACGAATAGATATTAGAGGGCCGCTTATTTATTTTCATGTTTAATATCAATTAAATGTAGTGCGATATAAAATCGTTTCAGCTGGGAGAGCTTTTGCTATTAAGCCTTGGATAGTATTTTCTGCTGTAGATATTATCTTTTATACAAATGCATGCTATACGTCAAAATAGCATACCTTAATTGAGACCTATATATAATTTTTTAAGTCAGCCCATATTGTTAATTGTGTGATATATGAAAACGATAGCGACAAAAAACATAGCTATTCATAATTATTTAGTAAAGGTATTTTTGTGCTATAACCGCGTGATGTTTTATCATGTTCTAACCTCTATGTATTAACGATGGCGTTTGTGATATGTACTTTATAGTGTGCCAGCTCCATTACGAAGGATGGATTTTTTGTTATTAGTTCAGACCGCACTCGAAAGCAGATCCTTAATACGGCTGATTGTGTGGATCGCATTCGGACGATGGTGTTCGAAGCATGTAAACCTCCGCCAGAGGTCAGCCAGGAGACACGACAAATGCTCAAGGCAAGGTATATATAGGTTTCGGACTTTTGGCCTTGAAACCAACATTGACGAACTAATTATGCACGTACGTCATTTTTGTAGAAAAGTCATCCAGTACAGAGCGCGGTAAATATAGAGAATTATATGCATTGAAAATGATTGTCCACTAAATATATTCGAAGCGCTAAAGATATACAGATTCGAAGCGCCTTGATAACATTTTTTAAAATTTCTACTTGAGTTTTCATTACAGAGTTACATTTTTAAATACTTAATTCATGTGCAATCTTTAAATAGTAGGTTACATTTGATTTTGATTTTTTATAGACTGGACCGCGCAGCTGCCATTCGCCTCCGACAGAAACGGATCAAAAGCCAAAATCGCCGAAACAGTCAAGCCGATCATGGCTTTTGAACACACTATGACATTGCTTAAACTTCATTACACAAAATGATAGTTGTAGTCATATTTTAGCTTAAACAGTATGTGAAAATGTATATTTTACCGTATTTCACATAGTAAAATTACTAAAAGTAAGATTTTTATTACGCTCAAGAAGTTCTTTTTCTTTGTACCGTTATCGTTATCTTAAACCAAGTCAGCACTTCCGCTTTGCGTGCTAATAAAGACCAATGGCTGCTGTGGCTAAATATTTTTTTAATCCGCGACTAACGGTCTCGAGCAATGAAATATTATGTCATGTTCCTTTACATCGGTTGCTAACTGTGCGGTCTGTTGTATCTGAGGGATAAGAACCTAAAATGCTTGTGCCCCTTCTGGATGGAGAGTCGCGCAAGACATATTATTGTTGCGGTGGATACGCCCGTCGCCACTACCTTATTTCGCTTACACGTGATGATCGGTGCCAATTGCAAAATCTCTTTGACCCCAAGCGCGAATCGAACCCTATCGATACCAGGCTGGCGCAACGTATAGAATACGCTGTGGACAGAGTACTACCGCTCGGTAGCTAAATCTGAGATACGTTTGTTCCTAGAGCAGGTTTTTAAATGTTCATATAAAAGTGTTCCATCTCTGTCAATATTTGTATTAAAGTCACGTTATTTATTATTATTATTATTATTATTAGGATAAGTCAGTAAAAATAGGTTATTCCTTTTTGTAAAAAAAAAAGATATACTATAAAAAACCTGCTTGGTTGTAGTATTCTTACATTGAAGTAATAACGTCTGACTATTGGACGAACCTCTTCATGAAATCAAATTTCGAAATCATCATTTAACAAATTTATGTTGATGCTTTCAGCGGATTACACTGAAATTACAGTCAACTCTACTCGTCAAGGCCGAAATAATCACAGGCACTTCTTTTATAGGTATTACTCAACAAGTTAACGTTTCGCACTGGTTGCTATCAATACACTAATGTAGTTAAATGGCAATTTGATCCAGTTTCACAGAATTTTTAAGGGTTTTCATTGGCTTTTTGCGCTCTTCCCATCAATTTTAGTTTTATGTGCCGGCAAAGACGCATTCATTGCGATAGGAAGGCGAGGACATATACATAAGCCCATTCATGAAATACTAATTGAAGCAACAACTCAGACATAACTTAGCCTATTTAGCATTGTGTTTTGTACGTCCTAACTACTGATATATCGATTAATTGCAAGTATTGGGAAAAAGAAGAAACATACAGATGGTTATTGAAAATTTAATGCGCATATTATTAGAGCTGGTCAGTTTTGTGGTGCAGATTTTCCGAAAGTGGTTCTCGAATTGCTTCAGTTTGAGTTAAGCTATGGATTTGAAAACGTTGTTTGTATTTGATTAAAGGTAATATGTACTACGATGACAATCTTGTTTTAAAAAAGGCTGAGGCAACATCTCGACTACAATTATAGGAATTTTTTTTACATTATATATAGATGTATATAATCTAAATATATATATAGATATATATAATCTATATATATATATATATAGATGTATATAATCTATATATATATATAGATGTATATAATCTATATATATATATAGATGTATATAATCTATATATACATTCAGGTATATATATACCTGAGTGAAACGCTCTGAAATAAATCGTTCTTTAAGCAAGTCATGTACTTCAGAACATAATTTTTTGCGATAACGCGATTATTGGGTTTTTTTTTACCAAACCTGGCTATCCGTTTGGATGAGCTTGTTTGGAAGCATTCTTCGCACTTTTAACGTGTCACATACACCAGATCTAACCTGTGGAATTTCGACCACTTCCCACTGCGAACTATCTTAGATATTACTTACTAGACATTAATAGCACAACGGAGTAGTAGATCCAAACATCTTCGTTTATATTGCGACATAAAAATACGGTTTCCAGATACTTCGTAGAGAAGCTGTAGGTCTACAGCGATTGTCTCGGGTATTAACACGTTGGCCAATGACTACCGAACATAATTTTCACGTATGCAGATATAACCATAATAGTAGGCAAAAGCGCATCGAATTCTAAAACCGATACCATTTAACAGGTCATTAGATATATATTAGGTATAGGGTAGAAATGTAATAAAGGTAGGCTTCGTTTAGAACGCTCTAATCAAGCATAGGTCACGTAAAAGTAAATAAAAAAATACTATTACAAACCGTTACTGTATCGGATATATCAGTAGAAATAAAAAAGTAATAACTTGTTAAAATCATATTTAAATTAATGAAATCGCTAAAACGTATCACAGACAATAACTATGTACATATAATCAACGGCGTGTTAATCATAATTACCTATATTACTCCTATCAAACATTTTGGCCATGAGCAAAAAATACTTGCGAGCCACAGTGTTTATTAAAGAACTGCTTCTGAACGTTGTTCAGAGGTAGATTTGCTTTACAACCACCAACAACCAGAAAGCTGGTCAATGTAGCAGAACATTTATATGGGACATTTTCTATAGTCCGTCTGATCGTGAAGCATTGTGCTCAATCTGGCTACTTTCGAGATCCGCATATTCTTTTTGCATGTCGACAACGTTGTCATAAGCTGACTTGAATTCATTTTCTTCAAGTCCCTCATTATAATACCTGTAAATTTGAACAGTCATTTATATTGACGTGTTTTCGCCCCGAGTTTAGTTTTGAATCAATTTTTAGGACATGTACTAAATATTCTTATAAACTAAATAATTCTTAGAAACTTCCTGGATTTGCCAAGCAAGATTTGCAAGTTGATACGGCAAAAATACGACCAAAATTGATCGGTCCCATCTAGCTTTTCTAAACTTCCCATGAGACACTAGCAAAACTAAAAGTTTAAAATAGTGTTAAAATAATAATAAACCAACTTATTTTTAATGTCTTCGTTCGTTGAGTTTTTGAAAAATTAATTGATTTATTAAGTCATGAGCGGTATAATCCTGCATATCCAATAGAACCTAACATAGTTAATGACGAAAACAACTACTATTTTTATTTTTCCAATTTATCGACTGATTATAGATTATGAATACCATTCGTTTATTTATCAAGCATATCTGAATATATTTAGATAGGACTCATTCTCGAATTAAATTCTCAGGCAAATGAAAGATACACTTACCAATGTACGAAAGCCTTCTTGCGATACAGGAGATTAAATTTCCGCGTGACCTTTCTCCAAACCGAAGCAAGCGCCGTGCTGTTTGCTAACATACACGCGGAGCGCGGTACCTGAATTCAAAGTAAACATAAATACCGCAAAAAAATGCTTATTTGAATAGCATCGCCACATGTACTACAAATCTAATTTTTAAAAAGTTCTCCCATCTGTAGCAGTTTTGATAACAATTTAATCAGAACGCGTTTTGCAGAGCTGCGTTAATCGTATGAACGTGTGTGATTATGAACAAACTGACTAAAATCAATTTACCAGAAAAACAATATTTTTATAAACTTTATTTTTGTGTTTTAAAATTTGGAGTTAGTATACGAAAAATTCAGTTGGCTAGCAACTACGCTGGCCCCTTTTACCGATACGGTTTGTCGCAATATTTAAATGGGCATACCGCTCACATGTATAGCAACAAATGATATCATAATAACGATAAGAGAAGAATCCAAACGGTGTGTCAGATAACGTTTAGCGGCCCATGAAATTTTGTTTAGTATATGTTGTGCCAGTTGTTATAACGTTACGTTAGAATAAAGGCAGCTAAAGCGCCGTCTGGGTGCAGCCTCTTAATAAATTAATAATAATTCAATAAAAAGGAAAGTGATTTAACTACAATAATCAAAATTGGGTAGGAAAACCACAGAATTTAAAAACAGGTGGTAGTGTACCAAGTGCTACTAAAGTCTCAAGCGATTACATACACAAAATCAAAGCATATGTAAATTACTGTAACACATTGTTTCTGGCCGCTTAGATGCGTGTTTGACCTTAAAATTAACTGTTGATTTGACTAACCTTTGTGAAACCACTGTCGGTAAGTACAGATGGTTTGCGAGGGTTCACCCCAAGCTTGAAAGCCGCCGGGCTCCAGTCAACAATACTCAGCGTCTTCTGAGCGCGTATATTCGACAGAGTTTGCTGCACATGACACAGTGAAACTTCCCCACGGTAGAGGATGCCACAAGCTATATAACTGCCCTTCTGTGGGTCGCAAGTTAGGAATCTGTTAGTTGACTGAAAGAGGTCACGAGTAATCTCCACGACGGACGTCTCACGGCTTAGATCGCGGTGTCCGGATGTAACGAATGGACTGTAGCTCATCATCGTAAAATGTAATCTTCCAAAAGGGACGAGATTTGTTTGGAACTCGCTGAGGTCCACATTCAAGGATCCATCCAGCCCCACCGAATTCATGATTGACGAAAAACCCTGGGAAATGACAGCATTTGCGTTGTCATAAGATGGACTCCTAATCTTTAGCCGGTCTCGACAAAGCTTGAAGAGTGTTTGATTATCAACCATAAACGTGCAGTCGACATTTTCGAACGTGGAGTCTACGTGAAGCACAGCGTTGTAAGGCTCAACTACAACCTCGCTGCAGTCTGGAGAAGGTGCGATCATCAGCTGTAGGCGGCACTTATTCGCGTAAAATTCGTGCAGCTGCTGTAGAAGGGCAGCCGTAAAACCAGATCCTGTACCGCCTCCGATAGAGTGTGATACTACGAAACCTTGAAGTGAGTCTAGAGTTTCAGTTACGCGCCTTAATACATTGAGAGTATTTTTTAAAAGCTGGCGATTGTCCGATTGGTAACCGCGAGAGTAGACATCTGCAGCATCTTCTTTCCCAGAGATCAAATGCGAAGGGCTAAAAAGTTTCCTGTAAGCAAATCACATGCAGATTTGGCATTGTATTCATTGGCATGTTTCTGCAAGGACGCATATATGTATATGAACGTATTTTTGATCAAGGAAAAATAGCTTACTTCAATATTCGTATTCAAGTAGCTCGGAAGGTTGTCATGATAAGAGTCCGCGTTTTATACACTTTGGCCATCGCAATTGAATGGATTAATTGTTCCAAATAGAGAGAAACACAGCGTCCATAATATCTTCCAGTAAAATTAGCGTTATTTTGTTTAAAAGGAATCTCCATAGATAAGGTGTGGGCAGCGTGGCGCGTTAATTCTCTCGCGGATCCAGGATCTTTGCCCCGTGAACTTTGAGGGCTTTAAACTTATCAATTTCTGTACAAACATATCGAGAAACGTGTACCATTGCAGGTGAACAAACGTTATGTATTCCATAATTGTCAGTGATTTGTGAGCGTAAGATGATATTGATCAGTGGCACATTGCTAATATAAACTAAATTCATTTTAAGACAAAATGAAAAAAAAGACACATATTTATCGATTGTTTTTTCCCAAGGTCGCTGATGCTGCTTGAGTAGTGTATCCCATTGTGCACATCACATTACTTGTACATACCCGATAGGCTTCTTGCTCATTGCACCAATAACTGAGGGATCCGTGTCGACAAAAATCGCTCTGGGAACATATCGGTCTCTTCCTGTATCAGTGAAGAACGATATCAGTGAGTCACGGAGCTTTTTGTCCTCGTAGACCCCTGTGCCGTCATTGCCGATTCCGTGTTCGAGACAGTAGAGTTTCCAACACTGCTCGCCCAATTGAACTCCAGCTTGACCTATGTGAAGGTTGAGAATCTCTCTCATCTTGATAGGAGCTCACTTACGTATGGTACTAGACTTTTTTTTGATAAGCTTGCTTTTCTCTGTGCGTCTTGCGCAGTGACCTGCGAACCGAAGTCATCTGCTAGACAACGCCAAGCAGCCGATGCAGCTTGCGTGACATTAACATGCGTGCGGATGGGCTTGGCTGAATGAACGAATAGCAGCTCTACGTGCCGTACCACTATACAGCCGCAATGTAGTTGACAGCTGCCAGCGATCTATTGTATATCATGCTGTAGTCTGAGCGAATGACAGATCAACAGCGTCATAATATGATTCAGATGTGGGACTAGTTTTTGATTGACATGGGATCTGCGCTACTTTGTTCATTCAGGCACACCAGTTTATTACCCAGTGGAAAAACTGTAACCAAAATGAACTGGTCGATCCGTCAGCGTATTGGCAGAGAGTCAGTGAAGACGGCGTTGTTGAACTCTTATTGGGTTTCTCGGTCGTATTACAGAGTTCAAATCGTGCCTTGTGTTTCTACCCTGAATGACTGAAACAGCATGTTTGCCATAAGAAGGAGTTGGTAGCTGGCTGCACCATTTGGCTATCTCGTATTCTTGTTTTAAGTTTTGTCACTCTTTTTCGCCAACTGAAAAGGGCATGATGTTGCAAGGACCACAGCCTGACTTCCAGTTGAGCTGGTGAATAGGTAAACAAAGGCTCGCAAACAATCGCACATTTCTATCGCACAGGTTTATCATCTGTACCTCAGCGATTTTTTTTGTATCCTAATATGAATGTATGTTTTTATACGTTCTGATTAAATAATTGAAAAAACAACCATACAGCAGCTACTATATTGTATTTTTGCTCAAATTGTTCTAGTAACGCGTAATAGAGATCTATTCGTCTATTCCAAGTCTATTCAAGTTCTGTAGTAGCTCACGGTATTCTAAAGCAACCCGCTGATCCGCCCGTAATTCGAATATTTGTAGACCTCGCAAGTTAGAGATGTTATCTATACAAATAAAACAAATTACTCTTGAAATCTAGATAATAAAGATTCCGTGTGTTCTTACAGAGGAAGGAGCCTCGGCGACTGGTCTTACACCAGTATAACAGGTTTAACCACAATGCAGGTCGAACAGGTCCAAGAATATAAGTCCGTCACAGCGGTTGTTAAGCTTGTTATGCTCACCTCTTAAATAGCATTGATAATTAATATATTAAGGCTGCGATTGTAATGTCCATAACAGAAATATATTATGACCGCACAAGATTTTTGAAGTCTTTTAACAGATATCGAATCCATCGTTTGAAAATCACTATATAAAGGTATGTTTTGCATTAGGGTGAGTACATCTTGATAACGATATATGTTTAAAAGCAATTCTGCCTGCCGAAATATACATGGAAACGGACCGTCTTTCTGTCCTTCATATATTTCGCTGTTTTAGGCGGAAAAATCTCTGTGGTCGCTCTATCATTATAAGACACGGTAAACGTACATTTTTGTACGAATCCAACACCTGCCCTTCGTACAAGCCCTTTCTACGTTTTTACGTATTTAGGTTGGATAAGAAGTTCCTGCGGTCTTTTTTAATATATTGAACACACCGTATTTTCTATTACTGTGACAATTAGTTATTATGTTAGGTTATTCTCAGTCATTGTTCACGATTTTCTCCCATCTTGTTGGATTTAGACGCTTCATGAGGAACCCACGTTTCAAGTGTTTGTATTGATCCAGAGAACTCGAAGTGGTTGACACCGGTTTTGTGGCTGCAGCCCACCTTTTCGGCTGATTCCCGACTTACTTGCTAGCTGTTTTCTTTCAAAGGTACCTTCAGGTGGTCGTCGTCAAACTCAGAAATGTCATATCGAGCGAAGGGCATTCTTTTAGGTCTCTATAACCATTCCCGAGTTTGGTTCACCACTCTCAGGCAGTCCTTCGAATGATGCCACCGTCACCGTACACAAAGCGAATGTTCTAGGCTATTTCAGCTAAATTTTGGCCATGAGGAAAATCATAATACAATAGGTATTGAAAATACATTTTTTTGCACCTAGTACATCCAAAGTCAAGGAGCTCTTTCGGGTTGAAATTGCGCTTGCAACACGATATTGCTATAACATGCTGACAGAACAGAAAAATCACTTTTGAGCGGTATATCAATGGTAAACGACAAGCGAAGGGAGATAAACTGATCTTTTAAAAAAGAAGGGCGGGAACTTATTGCTCAACCGGCCACCGAGTGTTAAGCAGGTGATGGCAATGAACGCTGAATGACGCTAAGCGCAAAAGAGATAACGATAAGTCGGATCCTAGACCTAAGAATTTCAGAGCGATACGCTTGGAAGCAGGATAAGGTCGATAGCTCAGAAAAAGGTTGAAAGCAAAACTGGTGAAGAGTTCGTGCGTCCAAGTTCGATGGCTAGCGGCACTGATGATCGATAGCTGCGAAGTTGTGGACCGAACACTGCAGAATCATTAACAAGGGATGCTACATCGTTTAAAGCTGCTGACTGCTTAATTTGTAATGCCGGCAAAAAGGACGAAATAGATGTACTGAGTAGGCGAAAGGGCGGCAGTTGAACGCCGTAAGACGAAGGCGCATGAACGATTGCAGGTGTTCGTGAAGAGGCTGTTGCCCAGACTCAGTTAAATTGGTAGTGACAAAGTAAGTATAATACCTGATTTATTAGTTTTCTGATCACCTATAAATATATACATTATGAATGAAAGCCTAGTTACTTCATAACTTATACTACCGTACCCAGAATTTTGCGATATATTTAATGAATTGTGCTATCTTTTTGGCACTAACGATAAATGGAACTTTGTCGCACGCCCCCCACGTTTTGAGATATGAACGTGTGCGCTCTCTTCTTGAGAGGAACGTGGATAATGCACTCTCAAGTTTACTTGTGGTGCTGTTGTTTCAGTGAAGCAGTGTGACCGACGGCATTTCCGATCAACAATTAACTTTGCGAAACAGCTTTCTAATGATCAGGTGAAGCGTTTGTACAGTTGATGCGAAATCTATCGCAAAGGCTTTGTCTGAATGTGTATGCCAAAGAATCCTTAGAACCCATTCAGAACTTGATAATAACTAAATACGTATTATATTGCTTATATGTACATTGTTTATTATTTATACAGTATTTACTAAAAGGCAGAACGCGTTGCGGTATCTACATCGATCAAAAAGGACTGGTTATAGCAGCGATTTGTATGGCGATGACAATGGTAAACTATTTAGCTGGCGGAGAAGGTAAACGCGTTGTTAAATATTCAACCAAATGGCCACTGTATCATTAGACAAATCATTCGTTAAGTTTGCACTATATTTACGTTTCTTGTACAATTTGTGTGGGCCAGTTGGCTACTTGGCAAAGAGGATTAAGGTCGTCGTACTGTAGACAGGTTGTAGGTGGAATATGGTAGGGTTTAGTAAGTATTTTCCTTTACGACAGGCTTATTCTTAATAACTACTGGAAATATGTAATTTAATTTACGCAAAGGGTTTTCATTGTGAGCTACGAGCATGATGTGTCACGAACAATTATATTGTCATATTGGATGATTTTGCTATAAACTGCTCTAATTCTAAATAGTAAAATCCAAGCAAGACGTAAGCTCAAATATGAATTTGAGGCGAATTTTATGAGGGGTTAATTTGCTGCGTTTAGATGGTGAGTTGCCTTCAATAGTGAACCTTTCGCCTTGAGTTTGTCCTGTGCTTACTTTGTAACAATACACTGTGCATGTGGCCTGTCGAACAGTGATTTTTACTGGGAAGGCGTTAAGGAAAAGGATTTTTACTGCAATTGGTTGTTTTTGTCGGCGAACGAGGTTTACTCCTAGTAGCTTATGCAGTAAGCCCGCTAACCCGACCTGCACTTAATCGACGCATCATATTAAAAGATTACAGATCTAATTACAGTTTTATCACTTCCTAATAATAAGGTTAATGAGAGGTATTAGTCTTTATTATTATTTATGAACCTGTAAAATAAGACAAGGTAATTTACGTTGCGATCTATTACTTTTCAACTGTTTGCTTTGATACGAATGAAGTACAATATCATATGGCAAAGAGAAATGTCAGTAAGCTGGGTGAACTACTGTCCATACATTTCTAGTGATTGTTTTTTATTTACGTTGCAACGTTTTTGCTGGTGCGTCGCTGATTTGCGTAATAGGGAAGTTTTTAATGATGCTCATTCGTGCACGCATATATGTCGTTGAGGTTAGTACGCTCAAGCCCAGCTGGCGTTACTGAACAACTCTGGTCGTATGTGTACGAGATATTGCTTGACAGCAGTATCTATTCGGAAAGGCCATAAACTAATGAACCAGTAATAATTAAATAACATGCTATATTTGGCCAGGTTGATTCCTTCCGTTTTGTTCAGTATTTGTTAGTCTTGAACTTAATAATAATAATGCCTTTCTTTCAGACGCATCGGAATTTTTGACAAATGGCTTACTTAAGATGACGGCAGCCCACGTAAGTAATACGTTAAACAACTGTAATCGACGCTGAGTGCGATACTTTATCTGTCTGCAGAAAGTATTTCTTGCGATCTGTAGTTCCACCATCGAATAGTCAAAAATATGGCCAAACGTTCGATTGTACTACTACCAACTCTTCACGCTGCTGCCTGTTCGATTTAAGTTGCCTCCATGGTTTTTCTCAAACGGAACTGCTTCCTGGGGACCTATGCAGAATCTAGCGGACACCCTAGCCGAGACCTTAAATTACAAATACAGTATGGAGGCACCCGAAGATGGCGAGTGGGGCGTGAAAATACACGATAATTGGACTGGGCAGATTGGAATGCTTTATAACAATGTGAGTTGTTTGCATCTAGGAGTTCAGGAAAAGCTTATAAAGAATTCGCTCTTTTTTCTAGAAAATAATTTTGCTTACAATTCTTTTTTACTACGCACCTTGTTTATTTAGCTTGCTGGTTCTACCAGAGCTCGGGGGGAGCATGTGCACTGATTTCGAATTGCACACACTGTCCACGCCAATTGTATGACAATAATTATTCTCAAGGCTACACTAACTTCGTCAACCATAAACATGTACGTGAAATCTTATATGCCGCACGGATAGTAGTAGTCGAAATCAGGCCAAAGGCTGATCACACACTGCCGAAGCGCTTAGATAGTGCGAGTACGTCGGCCAGCTTATTTTTATGTGTTGTGATTAGCACGATTGCGATAATGATCTCTTTTCGTAGCAAGTTACTTGACGTTGGGGCTTCGTCTAAAAGCTTCTTTGACCTTCTGCTACAAACATTTATAGGCATTTGAAAGATAATTATTGGTTTACATTTCAGAGGACCGATATTGCTCTGGGTCCTATCGCTCTTACAGAACAGCGTTTTGCGGCGGTCGACTTCAGTTCAATGCTCACAACAGACTACTTAACAATCCTATCAGGATATCCTACCTACACGCAAGTAAATGCTTTCGGATTTCTGATGGTCTTTAACTGGACGGTAAGTAGGCATACTTTGTACTGTAGACAGGATATGAAATTTCTCTATAGCCAACAGCACATGCGAGCACTTTACTCTTTTCTAGGTGTATTTATCAAAAAATAAGTTGATACACAGATAACTTATTTTTTAGTTTACCTACATACTACCTATTTTCGTAATCAATACGGCCTATTCTGTTTTACCAACGCTAATAATAATAACAATAGTGAGACTAACTAATACATACATCGAATGAAAAAGGATCATTTTAGTTTCTCTTAATTCTTTTTTGACTTATATAAACATCTTGCGATACTGAATAGCATGTTTTGTATTAGGTATTGCATGATCGTTTACGACTTTACTGCCTGAGTACAGATAGCACTGAATCACTACAGTATAGTATAGTACATAATCGTCACCACTTTGACTGGTCGCCACTAAACAGACAATGACTTTATTTATTAACTACTTCCTATTTAAAAATTTTGTAATATGATTGATTTTTTTTTGATAATGTTTAATACACCTTAAATATATTTTGCAGGTTTGGCTAGCCCTGACCATTACAATAATTGGGATTTCTCTTTTAAGCGTTTACTTTGAGAAAGTGTCTTGCCCCGAGAATGTCTTTAAGCACTACCTCAGAAGATTCAGTCACTATATAGAGACATACCTAAAAGCTGTATTTGCTGAAAGTAAGTAGAACCATTTTATCGCTAACGAAATATTAGCGCTCCGGAAGTCTTTTATAATCTTTATCTTTTTTTATGTGTAATTATTCAACACCTAATAAAACATGTTTTGATAGGCTCAGTTGTATCTTACGAACAAAACAGGGTTTGTAGTAGGGCATACGCTGAAAGGCCTAGCAATTTCGATTACAATGTAGAGATTACTAAATATAAGATAAAGCCTCTTGCCCGTTTTTCAGGCCGACGCTTAAATAATTACAGTAGACGTTAGGTAGACCAAATGAGTTCCAAACCTGTAAAAATGGACGCTGTTGCGAAAGGCGCACGTCCGAATCTGGCCGTACAATAAAACTTTTCAGGAAGATCTTTGTAGTGAACAGTTTGTGTACGAGACGCAAAGCTGTTGGCGCACCGACTTTTCCGAAGCGGACAGAAGTGAAAAAGCCGGGAAGCGACAAAGTGATTTGAACCTACAAAATGCAAGCATGACTAATACAGAAAATACATACATTAACGCAAAGAAGTATCTCTGCAGAGAGAAATTCGTGTGTGCGGGTTAATTCACGCGCCAAAATACGAATGAGACGGAAAGGCCGATATAAAACTGCATACGAGAGCGAGAAATATTCTACCAAAACGCGCACATACCCCAAGGGGTACATGTGGGCGGTGGCTACTTGGAAAATGTGAGAGTAAACCCCCCACATGGTTTGCTGCTAAGATCTTTGCTTACTGCACTTCAGAACAGTGTGGCTAGACGTGAAACTTATACGTGCAAAATAGCAACAATAGAAATAATTGTAGAAAGTTAAATAAATATAATATTTATGGCAATACTCCAGAAACGGACCACTTCATGGAGAAATGGTTTTGAGCCTGTTACCGGAATTAGTTTGGCATCATAGATCCAAACGTTTTAGTTTAAATCCGAAAATAATTAAATAGCTTTATCTGATAATGAATGATACGAAATTATTACAACAGAAAAGCGAGAATGGTTTTTAATAAAATACGTAATGATATAATATACCTATAATTTCCCAGGTTCTGTACACCTGCCTCGAACGGATTCATTGCGTGTTTTGCTTCAAGTTTGGTGGCTGGGAACGATTGTACTTATGACTGCATATACTGGTCACATGAAAGCAACGATGATGATTGAACCCGATCCAATTAAAATAGAGTCAATGAAACAACTGGCAAAAAAAGATATGCCAGTATTCGTCTGGCGAGGAAGCGCTTACGAGGCATTACTGAAGGTACGAAGAACATTCCAGTCCCCTGTTGTCCGCGCTGTCTGATCAGCTTGATTATTGTCGGATACTGCGTATGCTCTGCGCAAGAAATTAAATTGCGTCCTATGAATATTTCAGACATCAGACTCAGTCGACTATTTGAACGTGTACAACTTGGTTATGAAATACCAATCGTCTAAAGAGACAAGAGAACTGTACAGCGATGCAACGATGGATCAGGTTTGTTTTTAGTTAGAATATATATACACACTGAAAAGTTGCGTTGAATTAGTAGGTCTGAAGTCACAGACATAGACTTCATCCCACAGCGGTTTGAATAGAAACGAACAGTCTGATGAATGATCGTATCAGTGATTCGTACTTTGTCAGTACTATTGGATTTCCATAGGGGGCGTTCGTCGTCCAATGATAGATGCGTTAAGATTATTATTAGTGAAATTACGTCAACCTAATACACGTTACGTCTACGAAGTACTAATCTGACGAAATGCTTTATTCGCAGGTAATCCGCAGTAAAGCGGTAATTATGTCAAGCGTTATTGTGATGCGTTATCACGTGGCTCGTACTTGTCTTCGCGCAATGCCAATTGGGAATTATCATTTTGCTATTGAAGGTTTTCTTCCGCATGAAGTTGCAATGTGCTTTCATAGGAACTTACCTCGACAGATTACTTCGGCGATCAACAAAAGGTAGTTTTATTATTACTAAATATTTGGTTGCAAGCACGCTTTATGTACTTTTCATTTGCCTACAGGCTGATTACGCACATAAAAAAAGTGTTGCTTTATAAATGCTTTTTTTAAAAATGCTTATACAGAGGCAATTAGCAAACGATCGTATTCTGCCTATGGACATTATCAGTCACATCATTCGTAATGCGAATGGTTTATATATTATATATATATATATATAAATAAACATGTTGATTCTGAGCTTCAACAAAGATATATACGTGGCACATCCTTTCCCTTAATTAGGTAGATTTTCTTATTACGGCACCTTTTTTTGTATGCTAAATAAAGTGTTGCTTATGGGATACTCTTTTGCAAGCGCACTTTTGTAAATGTTAAGACAATTAGAAGTTTGCAGGAATTCATTCCATAACACTGGACGAAAAAAAATTACCGTTAATTTAGCATAAAGGGTGATAAAGCTACTGGGTTAAGGTTTTCATTAAAGACAGAATAAAATCATCGTTTTAGGTGTTGTTTATTTACGTTGTACATTTTTCGGTAGGAGATAGACGATAAGGCACAAGGGCCTTTCGACTCGAATAATTTAACTTGTTAATCCTGGCTAGAAATCATTGTTGACTGAAACTATCTCGTTTCGTTATTTACCTCAATCTTCTCCGTTTAAGTGTCTACAGGTAAGATAATCGGCGAAAACTGCGTCAGTCTGGTCAATCTTTAAAGCCTTCGTTATCAGTAGCAATATAATTTGAAAAGTTGCACACAATGCAATATAAAATAGGACAATACACGTGGTCGTGTACAATGTCGACTTAGGCCATAAAAAATTAATTCGTTCGGCTCATTATATCATATTGGATGGGCTAATTGCGACATGAAAACGAATGATGATGTCAAAAGCCTTTTATCTGTGCGGTCTGTGCTATCTATTGACCGCAAAGTCCGCTAAACGCGTTTTTGCTCTCACTTCAATCGGTGACAACGATGACGAAAGCAATCCAAACTATTAGACCGCTACCCAGCTGGGCATCAGGTTGTAGCGTGTAAGGCATACATCGTACATGTGCATATAACACTTATTGCGGAGAAAACCATGTATCTAGTGAATATCGTCACTAACAATTTTTCTCTACGTTCTCTTTTTCATTGTAGGATTCGTTGGATGGTTGAGCAAGGCCTTATAAATCGTTGGCTATACTCACAGTACGGTGGCCTAGATGAATGCAGGGCAATGACTAAAGCAGGTGATCCTGTCAGAGCCTTAAATCTTAAAGCAACTCAACCCATGTTCTTAGTCTGGCTGTCCGGCTTACTCTTCAGCATTTTTCTTGTGTTGGTCGAAAGGTGAAGCAAGTGTAACTATTATGCCTCTCGCGGTTGTCTACCTTAAAAAAATAAGGGAACAATAATATGGATTGGAAGATTATAGTCGAATTGATATAGGGCAAATTGCAGCGGGTCAATAGAAACATGCTATCGAAATAGAAAGAAGTCTAAATGTTTGTATTGTTCTTGTCGAGTAAAGGAACGCAGCTTACAATTTCCAAATAGTCAACTGAATATGACATCGGAAAAGTTTTTCATTACTTATTATCATGGTAATACAGTTTCAATTGCGCCTTCGGTTAGAAATTAACTGGAGGAAAAGATGTGTGCATATTTCTACTACTGACTAATGCTTTTCCTAACTATTTTGTCGGGAAGCACACCATGCAGATAATACCCAGTCAGAAGAGGCAAAGGGAAAAACCCGGTAACATCGACTGCCCAGTTTCACATAGGGAAAGCAAAATATCGTAGCGGCTGTAACTTCATACACCGATGCCTCAGTCCGAAATAACGTTTGCAAACATAATAGTGTCACTCTATCGGCGATACATCCGCTAATGCTATGATAAAATGCCCAACGTCATTTGAAGAGCTTTAACGACAATAACAAGAGGCAACGTAACGGACGTCAATTATTGTGAGAGAAGCTTACCCAACACATAGTTAGACGAAGATCGGGGGAAGAGGGGTGGTATTGTTTTTGGCGATGGTCCATCCAGTAGATCTGTCTGGAGAAACATCGAATGCAGTCGGAAATATCACACTTCTAAGCCTAGCAGTGAAATTATACTCTAAGCACATAAATGATCTAGCCGAATCTCAAAGTTGGCCGTACGGCTTCAGAGCAATAGAAGGCAAAAGCAATGCGTTGCTAGCGTCCACTTTTATAACTATATGCCAGTCGATCATGATTTTATATGATAATAGTTAGGTTAAGTTATTTGTGTACGGATCGAGGATTTAAGTGTGTACAATGAACCGCACGCACTCCAACAAAAAGCCGCTAATAGACTGGAACCTCACTTTCGTTTTGCACAGAGCAGACGCATTTAGCCAAACTATGATACAACTGCTCTGTCAGCTTATGATTCAGCGTCTGATAGAGGGCTTCTTTATAGGCAAAGGAAAAACAGGAGACAGGAGCACAAGGTGAATTGCAATCATTCATTCATTCATAGCGTCCAATGAAAATCATTTCTACAACAGTTGTGTCAAGAACGTGTAGTCAATTCATCGATAGGTACCTAATTAAATTATGGTATGGGTATTTTCTGGTTTTCAGATTTTATTCATTAGCAGGTAGCGCAACTCACAGGTTCGTAAGCGATTCTTGTTCCGTCTATTCTCATTGTTTCACTCGCTAAGCCCTCAAGTTTTTAGTATCATATCAATTTAATATGCTATAAAAAGTAGGCCAGAAATAGAATGTTATTTTCACTTACTGTTTTTACTTAAATTACTGCCGTATATATATATATATATATATATATATATATATTATGTTTGAAAACTGCGTCAGGCGTTTAGAATTTTAACTAAAGTTGACATCGTCTGAGACACAAAATGTTGAAAAAATGTAAGGTTGAAGGTTATGAACATTGTTTAGGATGCGCTTGCAAATACAGTTAATCAACACACGTTTACAGCGCTAGGCTTGATGATACGACTAGCTACGAATAAGGGTAACCAGGCAGATGAATCCAATTCGTTTTACTAATATATATTATGTTTCACCCTTTTATTCTGGGCGAAAGATAACATAAGACATGAAATTAGCTGTCCATACTCTCATGTCGTCTGTAGATTATGAATAATTTCTACTCAGACCACAATGTTCATTGGTATTTTTTTCTGTTTTATCAGGAAAAAAAACACGTCAAAACGGATGTCTTATGATCTGCTTCCTTTAAATGATAATGAAGCGCAAGCATACTATACACGACATAAGCCGATGCCAGGGGTATTGGAAAGGCTTGTCAATCCATGTTTCGATCTATTAGCTAAGCTTCCATTCAGACAGGATACATCGAAGATGGTTACCTCTTTAACGTATACCCTTTATTTACATAACGAGAGGAATCCATTTTTCTATCTTAAAAAAGAGTCTGCACTGAAATCAAGGCTTAGCAAGGTCAACTGAGAAATAAGGCCCGGCACTAAATGAATTTCCGATAAATCCATAAACTGCTGCCGCTTCACTCCGAATCGAGAACAACCTTGGGCCAACCTCGAATATCATTAACCTAATGCATGAGGCTATTTTTCAAAAGGCCCGTTATGGTTACGGTAAGTAGTGATAATATAGCCCTTGTAGATACTCATGTTTTGCTTGCATAGAAAAATATTTCATTTATATATATATACCTGTAGAGTTCATCTAGATCGAAACTAAAACTATGACTCGGTTCATATTAGTTTTTACTTAGCTTAAACTTGCCGCGTATACCTTGCCTTGAGGAATCTGCGAGTATCGTTAATATTTGAACACATTCGCTCTCGGCATAAAATGCCATAAACCCAAAATGGTAGAATTTCCAAGTTCGGGTTGCCAAATTTAAGTAGAGCGTCGCTTTTGCCTCAATTTAGCTATGAGTTTTGTAGCTTATCAACAAAAGCCGTTCGTTTAAATCTAAACGTGGAAACTTTTAAATAAATTTATCATTCTACTTTTAACTGGAATGTATATACTTGGAGTACAAGACTCGATATTACACTAGCAGAAACAGTATCTATGTGAAAAATTTTCACATTAATGAATATTACATCGTATGTTACTACGCTATCGTAGTTGAGTACGTACGAGCATACAGATAACTTGTTAAATTATCACTTAGAAGGTCCTTGAACAGAAGCCAAGATTTAAAGATGGAATTTCTACATATAGAAATGCGGCATAACGGGGGGTATCTGCAAAATCGGTGATCGGTAGCAAAGAGCATGTGACATGCGAGGTTGCTAGGAGTTGAATATTCAATCAAATTAAAGGAGTTGTTATGGACAAAGGGCTCATTGAAGAACATCATGAAGGTCATCTCGGTGATAGACCTCAGTTATAATGTCCTGAAAATACTGACAATGCCTCTATTATATTAATGCGGACCATTAGTTGTCTAGCTTAATATTTGTACATTACCTAGACAAGAGGACATTCACACGTTAACGCTGAAACGAATACGGCTTTTGTCAATTAATGTAATTTGTCCCGTAAAAAAGTTTGAATGAATTTAATTTTTTTGAAATCAATGTAATTAATTTTTGAACAGATTTTAATAGTTAACATTTAGTATTGTAGGATTATTATACAGGATTATTTTTTGGAGAGCTTCAAAGTAGATTTAGATTTTTTAGAAGATAATACGCTTTAAAGATTGAGTGAACATGTTTAGTTAATAGCGATACGATTTAAACTGCCTCATCCTCTTGACAACTTTGTTGTCAAGGTATTAACCTTTTTAGAAAGATTGTTAAGGAATATCCTGTAAGGCCTCTAATGATCAACGTTATAACGGCCACATTTAGGAGGGTGGATGGGGATAGAAGGTGCCAAACAATGTTGATTGCATAATTTTATAGTAGCATCGGAAATAGAAGCTCGCTTTTTCCTATTCAACAATAAATTTTCCTCTGCCGTTACTACATGGTTGATCAAGGATATCTTGATTTATTTATATAAGCTCTTCGAGGCACGTTCCAAGACAAAGTGGTTTAGGTATTGGATCTGCGAACATTCGTGTCCACAGCTACTTTACATTGGGAAGACGTATTTGGTGTCCCGAATTTGTAGACCAGTTCTGTCTGCATACGAAGGCCGTATGAAAGGACCTTAAGAACTCTGAGCCAATGAACTTGATCTATCTGTTTCGCCTACCTTGAAAGCTCCTGTTTTCTTTTGAATGTTAAAATTTCGTTATTGTTTCACACCAATTTCAGAACGTTTCCGCAGTGGCAGCTTTAAGAGGACATCTATCTCCTCGGATATATTATGATTCAAATTAGTAGCAATTAATTAAATACTGACAATAATGGATTAGGGTTGTTTCAACGGCCGTGACAACGGCTAAATTCACTCTTCTATCCTTTGAACATAACAGGGAACGTCAATTTATATTATAAGACAAATATGTTTTTCTTATATTACAAGGAAAAGCGCTAATATCAATATATACATACATGTTTATATAAATTCATTCTTTCGTTAAGGTAGATATAGCTCGGATAAGTATGTGCCTAAGTGAGTCGTTGACGCCACAATGCAATCTTCTTATTACACGTGTTTAGCACCTGCACCGATCGAGGAACGCAGATTCCTCGATGGCTGCGTCTCTCCAGCCGACATTTTGCAAACAACTAGGCGTGCTGCTGTGGAAAGATGTTTGGGTATCAAAAGATCGCCTACCGGAGCTCTTCTTGAGTTCCTAATCTCTCTGGAATTGATTGGTATGCAATTCATTTCCTATAGAGTTGTTTTCCATTAGATCACACTCGTTTATTCATACTTCCGCACCTTTCACTTTGTTTTAGATTCGTACCGGAGTTCATGCGAAAATTTTATCTAAGCGCGATTCTATAGAACAGCTTCGTAAAAGCCAGTCTTTGTGCTGGCTACGTTGCCACTATAACACCAGCTTGCACATGGGAGGCACCAAGCGGTATCACTATGTCGATTTACATTCACGACATTTCAGACCGCCATCCTTCAGAAGTAGCAGTAGCAATGGATGTGAGCAAATCTGGGATCAGGGACTAGGTCAAAGGTTAGGATCCTGTACTTAGTCCCATCCTAGATTTAAAGAGTTGATATAACAAACCACACAAAGGGCTGATGGACCAAGTCACATAGACGTTTACGAACCACGATCAATTTCAAACGTATATGCTCAAAACAGGCAAAACGTAGGTAAACACGTGCATTATATGCGATTAAGTGGAAGTGGATAGGACCGAGCACACGGTTTTTAGATGCTCAGCTCTGCGGGACATCCGACAGGAGTTAGCACGAGAAATGGCATCATAGGTGACGATCAAGGACGGGTTCGAAGGTATGATAAGAATGAAAACAACGTTGATAGCGGGTTCAGTTTTCCTCGAAAGAATCATGAGGAGGAAAGAAGAGCTGAAAAAAAGCACGTAGAAGAATACTAGTTGACATGAAACAAGCGTAGAATGCTGGCGGCTGCCTTGTTCCCTCCTCGAGAACCCCGAAGTAATGCGAGAAACGGTGCGTAACCTTTGCGTGTCGTCACAACGGCGGATCGTGCTTTAGTGGGTACTAGTTTAACCAACGGCCAAACCTTCAGTGGTCCCGAGAGGTCCGTTAACTGAGTCTCACAGTTGGGCTTCAATTATGGATTACTGGGGAATTAGCTCCAGGTGTTCCAATCGTGCGTAAATACATTCGGCCATACTTCCTTAAAGTTTGAAATACTGAAAACGAGCTGAAAAACTACTGGACATTTTCCTTAAGTACTTTTTACGAGTTTAGAGAAGACGAGCGTATGCTAATAACCACTGGGCTCTAACCACATGTAAGATGCACCTCAGGATGAAAGAATTACTAGTATGCTGCATTCTCCTACAGGGGTCTTGGTTTTTCTTCGAAGTCAAAATACCGAATTTGTAAACCCGAATGGTTCTCTTTGGAATAATAAGACTACATACGGCAGTTTCGCAGTACTGCGTGCAAGCCGGAGTTTCCTAAGCAGCCAACTTATTAGTGGAAATACTCGTGTGCTCATCACTCCAAAAACGAACTACACTGAAAATGTCGTTCAGGAAGCCTTTGCAGATTGTTAGTACCTACGGTAACAACCCACACGAAAACCGCATGTTCAATAGACGTATAGCGGTAGAAATATTTCTGTCTAAAAAGACCTGGTCTCACGTTAACTTCATCTCTAGCACTACGATGCATCACTTTATAGGTACAAAGCTTAAGATACAGGTTAAGAAAAGCAGAGTTAACGACAAAGCAAAATGGGACAGGGTCAGATTATTAAATTACTTTGCATTTGCTCCAGGAGAGCAATGGCTTCTTTGGGCATCCGCCATGATTAATTATAAACTATATGAAAATGGTAGTGTGCGTTTGAAATAGCCATCGAAATAATACGATTGAGTACAACGTATTTTTCGCATTCGCCCCTCTCGTTATCTAGCATGTACATGGGCATACATATGCCTCTTTCTGTGGAGTGTCTGTGGGGCGCTTAGGCATTCTGACAGTCGTGAACTAAAAACAATCTTAGAATAACATCTATATTTATATATATTTAAGAGAGCACAGTGTTAATAACACAATACTTGATAATAATTGGATCAATTTATGCCTGCAGCCGGACTTTCGAGTGAGTCACTCAAAGATGCGAATGAGCTCAACAACGAGCTCAAGAAAGGTAAAATGGCGCTTGCAATTGAATTTAGGAAGATGGACAAGAGAAACCTTAGCTATAACGTAGCTTAAAGTGAAGGATGCCGAAGCATTGGTTGGTGGTAAAACATAAGGCAAATCTATTTACCACCAACTCGAATATTATAGTTGTATTTAAGTAAAAAAAAATACAGTAATTGAATTTCTATTGGTAATGGAATTGGTAGATGTACTTTTTCAAACTCGTTAACGATTAAATCATCTGTAATTAAAATAAGGCAGCTTCGTGTCTAGCAATGCGTACTGATGCGTGCACAACTTACGCAATGATTTTTTAGACACAGTGTACATGCGTAGATAAACGTTAGGTGCGTCTTATTCTATCCAACGTGGGACCAGTGTGAAACAAAACGTCTGTTCTGCACCCCAGTAAGGGTTCAAGGCATAGGGATAGTAAGGTCTTGCCTGAACTATTATGACATCGGAGTTTGACCTGTAGGTAAACTTAACTAAGATTTAGTGGAACTGACAGACGCTCTGGAAAAGGCACATATTATATAATATAGTAAAGTTAAATTATTGAAGGCCAAAATCGTCTCAGTCTATCGAATAGACACGCGAAGACTTGCTTGTTTTTGCTGGCTTCCTGTTGCGGCCGCAATTTCTCATATATGCGCATTTTTCCCTTCGTTTATGTATGTTGTATAGAAAAAGGTACAAGTTAGAAAGGGAAAGCCATTTTCGACACAAGGTAATGATGCTATAGTGGATCCATGAATTTTCCAATATTCAAACCTGTATGCGCCACATTTAAACATAGCATGCCCACCTGTTCCCTATAACACTTGTACGATATGATACTAACCATCTCCTCGCTACAAAGTTGCGCCCGTATTGATCACTGTACTTTTTTATTCATTGATTTAATATACGTAAACTCTACGGATTTACGTGCCTCGATTCCTGTACTCGAAATGGCTAAATGGTCGTTCGTTTAGCGTAGCGTGGACCCTGTTCGTCGTACGATATATTCGACAGATCGTTCATGGTAAACATTCACGAATAAGGGTCTGTTGCATTCGATTAGTTATTCCCTACTTCTATAATAACAGTGTTTTTATTTTTCATTTGTTCGCTTCGACAGGCAATATAAACAATTCCATAAAGTAAAATATCAACATTTAGTGTTTACTATCGGTTGACATAAAACGAATCCCGGAACGATTTCTCAATGGGTTCTACGAAAATCTAGACTTTGAATAAATTTAATACAGACACTTGGTTCGCGTGAATGATTCCATCAGTGATTTCATAGTTTTCAGTTACACTAGTTTTTCGTCTACAGAGTAAAATTGTCTAGTAATTTTATGAGTTTATAGAGGCATGGTCGACATAAATATAGTCCTCATTTGTGTACATATCTGATTATTTCTATCTATTAACGAGAGATCGTTTGTCGTTTCGATATGATCTTTTGGCAATTTAAAGAGTATCTTCGCATGATGAGACTGTCAGGCTGGGCGTACGTGTTCTTTAATGAATTCGTCACGATGCTGCTGGGATTAGTCGTAGTCGTCATCGTATTTACTAGGCTTTCGGCCTGCTCGTTACGACCCAACGCTTTTGAAATATGTCTGTCATTCATGACATAATCAGAATGACAGGGACCTTTTAAAAACAGTTAAAAAAAAATTACCTACTGTCAGATAGCTTCATGAGTGCTATTGGAACTAGTGTAGAAGTGAGTGCCATCCGTATGTGGATACACTGCAGAATGGCGGAACGTCGTATTTAATATTTGAAAAGCGACGCTAGGGATCAAGCAGTGTAACATTTCGCGCAACTTACAAGTTACCGACATCTGTATATTTGTAGGGCCGAGTTTGAAATCTCTTGCCATTAATGGTAAACCGGTAGATGTATACTACTAATCAGATCAGAAATTTACCATGCGACACCCCTAACTGAATTGAAAACATTATTAAATAAAGAAAGAAAGTTGGTTATGTTTTGAGGTAATTAACGATATTAAGTATCAGACGTTGCTAACCTAGTCCTTTTAGGTTGACGTTCTAGAACCATTGTTTATCCGTCCGTTTTTCAGGCTCCTCTTCGAAGGGGACAGACGGTTCTTACAAATTCGGATCCTTCCTTATTCCTTTACACTGTGTGCAGTTACTGCCACGTTATATCTTATATTTCTCACAATTAGATCCATTAGAGGCCGTTAGTAGTCTATTAAAAAAGGAAGAAAATTCGTTTGAACTTAGCCCTACAAGCTTGGCAAAATAACTATTGTAAAATGCTATACGACACGAAAGAAAAAAAACATCGATATAGTAACACCTCCATTAAATACAACAGAACCATCAATAGATATACGTGTGGTATTCGACGCACTTGTCAGTATCCTGTGCCGGCTTCTTTCGCTATTTATGTTTTTTGACATTTTGGACTTCGTCCAGCAGAGCCGATACCGAGAGATTTCGAGATCAACAAAGCCACTAAGCACGCTATTTATGCCGAACTCCGAACTGTATTGGTTTTTCAAGCTCATTATCTTCTGTGAGGCTGTCGCTATCTTTTGAAGACCATTAGTTTATGAATATTTTTTCTATAACTTTCAAAGCTATAATTATAACATATCACCATACGGCAGGGAGCCAAACACCCGCTGTTGTTCCGAGGGATTCTGCGAAGCGGTAATTCTTAGAATGAGTGGCACAGAATCAATGAAATATGTGGTTTGCAGATATATTTTCTTAGGGAATAACGCGGATTTGTAATTACTTTACATACAGTCAGACGTGGGCGCTCAGTAGCCAACGCTCTACGAGGCAGCGATCCTCGAAGGTAACATTGTCCTGGATGTTGCTGTGGAAGCGCTGTTTGCAGCGTGCTGCATTTATGGACCTACCTTGACAACGTGTGGCCATGGCAGATCGAAATACCTAAACATCTCTTTAAAGTGGGCGAATCAGGAGGTACGAAGAGAAAATTCAGCCTACCAGGTCTTATGACTATTCATCTGTACATAAAAACCTTTGAGTATATTTAATAACATAAAAATTTTACCTGCTAACTCGGTCAAAGGTTGTGAATTGGGCTTCTGCTTGGGTAAAAAATGATTTTACAACTAAGTACACCCGCACGCAGTAAATGCTACCGTTTAATGTCTTTGGCACTTTGGCTTATTTCTGTTGTTACTTAGTCTATACCTACATAGTATGATTACTCCGAGACAGATAGGAGGCAAGTAATTCATATAATATAACAATGATATGTACATTGCTTTAGAGTTCCACAAGGTGGGTTGGGTGCCGTGACTGATATTGTTGCCAGAAAGGTATTTATTCGACATTTACGCTCTGACAAAAATCTTGATAATCTCAGTGTGTTATGTGTGACACTCTAATGTAATAGCAACATTTTAACTGCTTAACAGTTCATCTGTAAAGCTCAATGAAGTTTTTATTGTGAGTGATTCTATCCAAGGAATAGACAACACGTTAATTAAACGAGTGATGCCAATAATAACGGTTCGTTATGTCACATTACTAGTCTACAAGAAATCCTACTCAATAAAAAAAAAGTCTCCTGATTTAATCGATATCGAGGAAGAAACAGACTCGTGGGATCTATTTGAAAAGCATTTATCGAATCGTGCGCTGCCAACTGTACCGCTTCAAAAAGTCCATAAATCCAAAATTTTACATTTTCAGTCTACTTTTGAAGTAGGATGTTCGCTTCTAATTCTGTTAACCTGCATGACAGCATCTTCTTTGTTCTGCGAGATTGCCGTTATCGTCTTGTTCAGCTCACAAGATACTAGCCTTCTTTGGTTCAGGCATCAAGGATGGCCGTATCAACTGGCGAAGAGTCTTTTTTCAAACGCCTCGTATTTGTGTTCCATTAAAATATCCGAAAAAGCTCCAAAGAGCTTTCTAATGGAAACCAACAGAACTTCGACCGCAACTTAACATCTATGATTGTATCAAATTGGCGACGCAAGTTATTTGTATCTAGGACATTGGCTAGTGTCTTCGGCTTATACAGTGATAAAAATAATAACAATAATACTATGGTAACCCAATGAATTTAGGTTACAATGTGTCTGATGCATTCAGGACGTGTATGGCACGCTTCTGCGTTAGTTTGAAGATGTTTGGGAGCGAGATCTGAGTCGTACTTGGGCACAAGGGCGCAGAGAAAACTACCATAATGGACGTCCTTACCGGTGAAGTATAGCTATGATACTAATTGTACCAAAAAAAGAAGCAATATTTGGATAATTTGTCAATAGAAGTGTCCGATGCGTACCTTCAGCGTGCGATGTCGCAACCTAAGGAAGGACATAGTTTCCGGTTTCGATCTGACGCACAGTCGAAACAATACTATGAACGCAAATTATTGTCGACAGAGTGAATCACGCTGTCACCCCCCATCGGTCGTCTATACTTCGGGGTAACATAGGTATTTTATTTGCATTTTAGCTTACTTGAACTTTATTGATACACATGTCGGGTCTCTTTCCTCCTAACTTTACGTTAACGGATACGGGCATTCAAAAGAATACAGTACTGGCACGCCATGGGGTGGCATTTTGTGTATCAAAATCATTTATTTTGGTCGTATAAGATTACATTCTGACTGACTTATTAGTCCACGTTTTCTCGTAGTTCCCGTCGCTATTGTAGCGTCTGCAAATACTTTATTCAAAGATGCTTTACTCTAAGATAAAGAGGTTATTCCTATGAAACTACGTTAATTAACTGTTCACTATTCCAAAAGATTCGTGAACATCTTCTGTTCTTTGGCCACATCAAAGGTGCAACCATTGCAGCCGTTAGAGAGGAGACGGCTGAGCTAGTGAGAAAATTCTAGCTAAAGCCCAAAGTGGACGTTCTTTCCAAGAAATTATCACGAGGAATAAAGCGAAAACTGTCGACTGCCAGTGCGCTGATTGGGGGAAGTTCGGTGCATTTACTTAAATAATTAACAAACGACGTAGCTTCGAACGCTTTCAAGTGAAGGATGTGCATGTTTTTCATTGAACAGTAAATCGGCATATCTTTTGTCAACCTTTAAGAGTTAATTAACGGACTCTGTCTACTGCTACGATGGGGTTTTTAAGACAGGCGATAATCCTGGATGAGCCAATAGCAAGAATGTGTCCTCAGTCACGACGAATCTTGCAAGACCTTCATCGAGAAAAGACCATCTTGCGATGGAACAAGTCGATGTATTGGGCGACCCATTACCTTTCTTTCAGCTGGAAGTATGATATGCTCTGGATCGTTCGTTATCTAAAAAAAAAAATACTTAATAAGATAATTAGTTATCTATTCTCATCTCCCCCTTAGATAGTCACCGTAAATCCCATGTGGTTCGAATGTAGGGGTTAGGTTTATATTGAGAGATGACATGCACTACAAATATTATGTCTATGCTGGAGCCTGGTAAGCTTGTTTACTTTGTTTCACTGAAGATGATTGAGTACAGGGGGAATTGTTTGTTGCTTAAGAATAGTCATGTATAATAATGTTGTTTACGCCGATAGCGACGCGCTATAGGATGCGTGTGATCAACGAACGCTGATATGAGCGCTGTATTGGTGAAGTGGCAAGACGTTTTGTAGGAGGTTTCGTTGCGATAGAAGCTGCTATGAGGTATGAATACACTATCAGACTCGAACTTCGAACTTCCCAAACTGGACAAGATGATCAACTTCCTTGAATACTTCGAGCAGCATTTGATTAGATTTATAATTACGTATCTACACACGAAAACGACACTAATTAGATCGCACAATTCATCCAGAGATCGTACTACTAAATCTACGGTATCGTATACGTAGACAGAGGGTTTTGGTTTACAGAATTTAAAATAAACATCAAGCTGCTACTAAATGTAACCCGTTTCTGAATTACACGAAACGATATAGAGGAAACAAAAATTTCTCTACGTGATATTGTGATCTCTGCTTTATCTCTGTGGGTTCGTCACCATCTCACTGTCCTACACTTTTTCGTACCGTCGGGATTCTTATCGATAATGTTTTTTTGTATATTTGCCGATAAGCATCGTTGTGTCTAGTATTAGTAGACAACATTATGGAAGTGGAAGCATATCTAGTAAGATCGATATTATTATAATTATTTTAGCTCTTGAACTGGTCTCCGTTTAGGGTTACTTAGGTGGGTTGATTTATAGCGGAGCTGACAAGTCCCATTTTCGTATGTGAGACGCGAAGGTACTACAGAATTCCCCTCACTCGAGCCGCCGCCGCCGCCGCCGATAGACCAAGTCCGATAGAGATTCTGATGCTCTCTTTATGACATTTGTCTAGCTACACAGGAATGATCGGTATCCTCATCATCGCAATGCTATAATTGCTTGGTCGACTGCGTGGGAATCGTTATTCTGCAGCTTTGAAAACATCCACAGATGCTGTATGTTTCATACCGCAGTTTGGTCTAGCCAATCTTCATCTTAACGTGAAGCTCAAGAGAGTATGCCAAGAGATTCACGTCGGCGGACAGAGCTTTGCACCCGCGAAGAAAACAGAGACTTCCTTAACAAATGCTGCTCTCGTGGGTAGGCCACGTTTACGCACTCGTAAGTAATATGTATACATATATATGTAAAGAAAATTAATATTGCCTAGAACTTATGATATTTGTATGGATAATGCTGTTTATATGTAGTTTATGAGTAGAGAGGAGCTTGTAGAGAATATAGAATATTTTCTTTATTGCACTGATTCGACCAAGCCATTTAATAAGCATCCTGATTAAGACAGAAAATCAAGATCAATGAAAATGATCGATATATTCATATGGAACGTACTCCCTCAAATGCGAACTACACTTATATAACAACTCCGCCAGATCTTTGTTTTACGATAACAGCCACTTGTATCGTAGGCCCGAACAATAGGTAATTTAGCTGGCTGTGCAAACATTTCATAGATAATTGATGCATTTTTTAGGCTGGTACCCGTTTTGATGTGTCCTAAACATGGTTCACGTTTGGTCCTAAAAAACCTCTTTTCGACAGATTGATATAGTGGTAAAGTTACTTAATATTTCAGTAACTTTGACTTTCATGTTCTCATCTTCTACTACACTATCTTTTCAAATGCGAATTTTCACTATGGGAACTACTCGCTTAACTCAGATCGTAAAGCGTTTTGAAATTCAATTATTCATGCCAACCAAAAAAGTAAAAACAACAATTGTAACTGGATTTTTATTTATGTTTTTAAACGCTAGATAGAAAGCACTACAGATCTTTTTTGCGATAGTTATAAAATAGTCCAAGACATTTCGAGCAAATTGCGTTTTTGTATCGAAGAAGGGCTGGTTCACCGGACTGGTTTCACCGAAAAATATACTTTTCCAGTGTGTCCGACCGCGGAATACAGCGAGGCGATGTGTTACCATCGAAAATCGGCATTTGTTACGGAAGCTGGAGCCGGCCGGAAGATGATCTTACTCGTTAGTGCTTGTTTTTAGTTGCTTTTCATCACTATTCCTGTATGAAGCAACGTTCAATCTTTGCTAAAAATGCCATTAGCTGCTCAAAACGTATAGTAAACGTCCTTCACAATAAATTTTCGTAGATTTTCTCCTTTCCCATTTTAATTTAAAATAAACTGGATCACCTAAACACGTGTCTAAAAAATAACTAAATAAATCGCATGATCTTGAATCTTACAGTCAAACTTTGCTAGTGAAGCAAATCACAAACATATTTTCATTAAGGGTAGAAATAATAATGTTACGCTTCTATTTGTTATTTACTAGCCTATTAATTTCAATGGACTTAGGTATATTCCTAGGGGCATCGGAAAAAGAAGCTAATCATCCACGAGCGGCGGATGCACGTCCGTCCTTCAGGAAAGCAACTTGGTAGAAGGAATAATCACTGGGACAATAGATCATGGTGTTGCCATGGCAGCCCACAAATTGTCTAAAACATATGTAAGATTAGAAATCGTCAAGGATATTTTGTTCAGGTAAATGCACAAGATAACTTTCAGCCTGTCTTGTATAAGCCGTGTTTATCAACATGTAAATCGTTAGCTTTCCGTTATCCCTTAATATTGCGCCAATAATCATAACCTTAACGCTATATGTCAGGCTAAACGGACTTAGTTCTAGGCTCTCGCCAACAGTAAACGTCATACCGTTTACGTTTACAACGTTCTGCTTCAGGGTTAAAAAAACGAGGGCTTCGGGTTACTGGGCGTTAATGGAGCCGGTAAAATCACGACATTTAGAATGTTCAGTGGAGATCTGTTGACGTCGGGCGGTGACGCTTTCATCAGCAATTGCAGCTTGAAGGCAAGCGTCAAAAGGGTAACCTGATAATGACAAACCCTTGATAAGATTTCTTGTTTAAAATGGTTTTTGGACGCTCTACATTATTTTTGACCATCTATTAAGGTCAAAAGCCGTTTTTAGAATGCTGCTCAAGTTGTTCACAAGCAAGAAGAAGCTCAGGAACGTGGAAGACGCTGTGGCCACAAAATTGAAAAGTCGATTGCGATCATTTTAAATTCATGATAATCCTTAAAGAAGGCCCTTCTGATTACTAAAATAACGGCTTGCCAATTGGAGATATCCGGACGAAATAAAGCAAGTCTGCTTTATTACACTATAAGGCTTGTTTATATATTATATAATGGGCCTTTTATTGATGTATTAGTTTCAAAAAGAAATTGGTTACTGCCCACAATCCGTCGGGCCTGTTCTGCCTACTTCGTGGCGTTTCATGAAGTAAAGCTGACGATCTAGCGTTATTCCTTATCAGGATTTGTGATCCTGAAATGTACGCCGACAAACAAACTGATAGTTACAGGTAGGAGTCTTCCAAGGCACATTCACTTCAAAGATGAACAAAACCACTGTATAAACGGCGGCCACCGTATTAAATGTTGTCACTTTAATTCATCTAGATTTATGGAGAAAATCAACCAATTAAATAGTCACTTAGATGATGACAAATACTAGGCTGGTTAAGATAACGGAACGTTCAACTTAAATTTGTCACCTGGATCCTCGATCAGTTGTGTGTTTCTTTTTCATGCTTGGTCTATGAACTTTACTAGTATATTATACATTGTAGTTAAAAGTATTCGTTTTGATTGCCGTTCCATGGTGCGTTCTTGTTTAATTATGTTTTTTTTTTTTTATGTAGTTCAGTGGCGGGAACAGGCGAAAGTTACCGGTTGGCCTAGCAATACTGGGAGGTCCTCGAGTGATCCTTTTAGACGAGCCGACGGCAGGAGTCGACCTTGAAGCTCGACGAGAGATCTAGCTTATCCGGGTACAAAAAGAGATGGGGAGCCTTGTGGTTTTGTGGCATAGTAAATCGGTAGGAAACGTTTTTAATCCTGAGATAGAAAAATAGCTGAAGCACTTGTTCAATTCGAATTGTCCTACCACTTGAGCCACAGCCACCCGGAACGCTACTTGTATCAACTGTGTACTGGAATGGCTTCGTATCTGGAAAAATTCATGGCACAGAAAAAGAACTTAGTGGATATACGCATATCGTTAGCTTTTGCCATTTATCATCGTTAGATTAAGGCGATTTGCCCATCTGCTCTTTTAGACAGCTCCAACGTTCTGGCTATGCATTAATAGTAAAAGGTGTATCGGTTCGACGCAACGGCTGAAGTCGAAATATAGCCAGGGTTTTACGATCCTCCTTGATACGATCCTCCAACCTAGAAGGTGCGCAACGACTTCGGGGCTTTAAAGCAGGGTCAAGCTGTTCAGCTGGCCAATACAGTGAGGTCATGGACGAGTTATTCCCGGGTGAAAGCAAGCTAATTAGCAATCATCGGGTCAGCGCTTTATTGATGTAATTCCAAATAAATATAATTCTTGATATTATTATTAGTTATCAATCTACCTATAGTTAGCTCTTTCAGGAAAGTGTGCACTTTTTTTTTTTTTAACTATTTAGTGCTAACGCTGCTAAAGCTCATAACCCAATTCCAAGTTGCTTAACGCATCGATTCCTAAAATAACACGTACAATATATGTAAAACTGAGCGGTAAAAGTTGTTCATGTTCCAACGTTGAGCCAATGCGAACGACGGCCTGGTTATTGCTATTGCCTTTATTGCAGTTACTATTGCAGTTCGACGTGATGGACACCTCAATTAGCTGGAGTTCGCTGTTCTTTTGCGTCGTAGAAGAGAACAACAGGTTCAACTTTGAGGATCGCTTGTGTCCGATACGACCCTTGAGCAAACTTTTTATCATTTGGCCAAAATGTAATTCATTACAACCGATTAGGCTACATTGCAATCTAGAGAACGACGCGGTAGTACCTGGCGACGCCCTACGTAGCAGGCACAAACAGAACGATGCGGTGATACATCTCAAGGCCACGTATGCCCAGTATCCGCCAATGGCTATAGCCTGAGTGAATGTCCCAAAGAACAACAGCCTTTATCCTTTTTTTAAATATAAATGGACGAAAGCAGCATTCAACCTATGCCACCTGCGATTTCTCTGTGCAGTTTGTGCCTTCATTGGATAAAAATCATATTTCGGTACGAAAAATGGAAACCTAACAATGATAGTAATATAAAACGTTTATCCGATATTCTGAGCTCGTTCGAATGCCGTCCAACCGATCTCGAATCTTTAATTCAAATTCTATCTAACGAATGTCGAATTGTATCTTCTCCATTTACTGTGAGCGTTTTAAGAGGTCCAAGAGCTTTTAGGCGCGTGACAGTAACTACATACAAGGTTTCGTATCTACTGCTTCTATTCGTGCCTAATTAAATTATTTAGTTTAATAATAAATTAAATACTATCGTATGTTTACATAGGTCAACGTGAACAAGTCATAAGATAACGAACCATAATCTATATATACACATGTTCTCCTATGTGTTGTCCGAGGAGAAATACCTTTGTTGCAAAAATTGTTATAAAGGTATATAAAAAATATTATAGACAATAGAAACAGAAAAAATCTAGAATCTATATAAAGCTGTTTTGCATAACAACAAGGGGTCGGCTGGGTGGCTTTTGTCTGCGTAAACACTGAGCCATTTCCGCTGTGCAAATGGTATTAGAGAACGGCGGACGAGCCAAAATGATGAAGTATACTAAATGGAGCACATTTGGCTTAAACGGTTCTAACCGCCTCTGATCGTCATCGTAGATATTGTTTCCGGCGTATGTTCATGTATAAAGTAAAATGAAATGTTTTAATCTAATAAAGTATCGTTTAGATGAAGCTTGCTTGGACTGCGATGATCGAAAAATGCAGATAAAGTTGATTACAATGCTACTAAGTCTGCAGCCTGATTTATATGTTGGTCACGTCTGTCAACGGTTTCGGTGTACGTATATTTGCAAACTGTCTTTCTTTCCCATAAACAGATGGTGTCCTTCACAGTATCTGACTATACTTCCGAGGTCATGTCCTTAGTGTTGAAGTTGCGCTATAAATGATTATTGCCGACAATTTATGAGTTCTCAAGGACACGAAAGGACAGTTTTTAGAACATCCGATCTGTGTACGCACGTAGCACCCCTATTTAACCATATTTTTCACGTCGTACTCAGACAGCTGATATCTAACAAGTCTATCGAACAGCTCAACTAAATACTTTGGCCAGCATGCTTCTAACAAGTGTTACTAAAGAGGACTTTAGAAGCCTTGCGTAGATATAATTTTTCTTTATTTACACAGGTTATATAGTATGCGTCCGTCGTTGACGGGTGTTGGAAATTTAAAGTAATTATATTCGAGAGATGTAACGCTGGGTGGGTAATCCATTAATTAGGGATAGCTTAAGAAGCGTGTAGAATGGAGCACAAGTTTATTAGATATACTCTAGGCACTTCTAACTTATTAAAGACGTTTCGGAAACGAAAACGCATATAAAGATTTGGTTTCGTTAACTGTTTTCCAGCCTCATTTCGTCTATTTTATAGTTTATTGTATAGTGAAACCGATACATCAAATATAACATTATTGACTGCGCTTAAAAATCATTAAATGTGACGACAAAACAATTGGTAACAACCTTTTCAACGACGTAGCATTGATGTTTTCGGAAATACCAAATCCATTGCTTGTTCTTCGCCATCAAGAACTCCAACGATGCGCGTCTCCTTGAAAAAGCATAAAAAACCCCTTGATTCGTAACCACAGCTTCGTTTTGGAGTACCAGCTTCTCATAGCCTATATCACAAACGTCAAAGGGGCATCGCAGAGGGGGGGGGGGGGAGGAGGTGCAGGCAGAAGGCAGACAAAGTGCACGATCAATAGCAATTCTGCCCTTAATTACTTTTGTCACGGCTGCTTTAAGTGGAATCCTGCTTTGTCGTTAGTGGAAAGTTACCATACAAATGTATCTTCTACCTGGAAAGATAAAAATATCTTAGAACGATGATATAAAGTGAGAGGATTACTTACCAACTGCTCTAAAGTGATTTCTTCTTATCTGCATTCTAACCAGCTATAGGCTAATTATAATAATATTGACATAAACGTGTTGCAAAATACCTATCTTAAACGACCTTTAGCCTAAAATCAAACCGCTAGATTAAAATGATCAAGTGAGGTATGTTGATTTAATTAGAAGCTTCTATGTTTATGTGTCTTTGTCCGAAGTTAGCCAGACCTGGCATCGGCAAGGTGAATACTGAACAGTATCAAATGCAACGGATCTTTATTATGTATTATATAGATTGCTTAAGGTCAAAGTCTTAAGGCGGTCAAAAATGATCGAGGAAAAACTTATTTCTTGTGCACTGTTATTGTTAGAATGCAGCACAAAATAAAGTGCTCCATTTAATTTTTTACGATGATATTGTTATGAATATATTATATATCATATATATAATATAATAGAATACACTTATTAATAATAATGAATAATCTTATAAATTTTTAATAGTTACTTATGTGCGAGTTAAGATACCCATTGCTCTCGAGCATTCAGTGCACCAGAATAAATCCCTAGAATAAAAATACATGTTGTCTCAGTTAGGACTCAGAGAAGGCTTAAAAAATGTTTTGGACTACGTACATTTTAGCATTGGCTTCCAAAAATGCTTCTATTTCGCAATCAACGGTCCAATTTTCGTGTGGCTATAGAACATTATTGTCATATCTGTTTGTCTTATGACAATTGCATTCAAATAGTCTGGTGACTCATCTCAAATTTGTTGTACCTCATTTTTGTATCCAGTTGTAGAAGAGTTTGTCATTTTGGATATATGGGATCCATTTGAACGTTCTATTCAACCGGACCCCCCAGATCGATAGAGATCTACATTTTATGTTAGTGTCAAACTCCTGCCTGTCGTAAGCAACATTTATCTCCCGTCTCATGCCATCGTTTGACACATAAGCGTTTTAGCACGAACGTACATATAGCAGTTTGATTTCGAGTAAACTATAATTTGATCTCTGGCTTTTGACTGCACGGAGACCAACATAATGTAAGTCCAGTCTGCAACAAAAGTAACGAAACGATGACGCGATGTCCTAACTAAAATAAATCTTTTTAGATATTATAAATATAGAGTCTGGTGCAAATCGATTATGGTTTAGCAGTTGAACGAATCAGATCGTCATTATTTTCGAGAATAGGTTAGAAAAATGCAGAAATAGACCCCGCGCTAGCGCATCAGAGACACCGACAAAAACTAGCCAACCACTGTTACTACATATTTGTTATTAACTAACACAAAAGGAAATGTCAGAGAGACTTATTTCTGTCTTATATAGAAGAAAAAAAAACTTCATATAAATCGTATTATAATTTGAAAATAAATTCTAATACACTTAGTTAAACATCCCTCGCCTCCTAGCTCTCACTGGGGGGTTTGCTGGGGTTCGTCCGGTTTGTGGCACTCATTTAGCCTCATAATTGAGGATACAGGAAATTTACTAATTTCCTATGATACTTTTGAATAATGTCAAACCAAAACGTTAGTAAGAACGTGTTCCTTTCTTGCTAGAAAATCAGGTAGTCATCCAGGCGGACAAGTTCCGTAGCAACAAGCACGACCTCCACTAAACGCCTATATATATATATATATATATATAAAGGTTTCGGAAACACGTTTGAAGAACATTTGTAACATAATTTTATCGTAGCTTAAATTACAGGTCTTCGCCGCAATTACAACTAGTGCAAGACATCGTTCAGTCATCAATGAAGCCTAGATTAACACGCACATTCACATACAGATACACATGTGCCAATATACGTAGTTGTATAGACAAAATAATAAATTGAATATATTGTTTAATTCGTAAGAGATAACTCTTTTCGTATACGTAATTTGAAGTGAAATATACAGGTTATTAAATGCAAAACTCGGAATTGTTACAGAAAATCTGGAACAATCTTTATACTAAAACTCCAGTTAGTTTTTTTTATAAACGTCAATAGTTGTATGGTTACAGATATGGTTTCTGAGCCATTACAAATATTTAGATTATCACCGTTGCAATGGCTGCTGTTAATAGAAACATATCCTAAGTAATAACGTTTTCGTTGCAGCTGAAATGACGCAAACGCGGTATCCGTTTGCGACTTCGATCCACCAAGTTGCTATCCCGTCTGAAATCTGCGCCTCCATGCCCCCATCTCTCCTGTTCAGCAGCCAACCAACTCGCTCTGGAGCCAAAACTATTTTCTGCTGATCGAACAATCTCTAAATTGCTTTCATCAGTAAGCGCTTATATTAATCAGAATTTCTAACTTCAATCGTCGTCTCGTTGATCTAAATGAACTGATACTGCACCTTTGAAAATAGCCGCCGTTCGGATGTCCATTCACCCAATGACTTCTGAATCAAATCTTCAGTAAATCCGTAACTCAGGCTAGCTATGGACCGTGATGAGACATCTCTATGTTCTGCGTTAAAAAAAAAAATAGATTTTGATCGTTGATTGGAGACCATAACCAATTTCTTTGAACTCGGCGTGAACTGTAATAGATACGTATTCGTCTGCCGATAAGTAAATATAGCTGTTTAAATTAATAGGAGGTCCAGAGCTTGGATATAGTAAATATCATAGAAATTATATAAAAAATCTATTTGTCGACATTATTAATTAGGCCAATGAATTAATTCGATTTACAAATTTAACGATAGGTCACTATAAGTTATTATGTTTAACACGACAAAGACCTTAGCAGAATCACTCGCATCTTCTCCAGATTAAGACAATCTTCACGTGATATTATCATTATATATATATATATATACATTTTTTTTTCTAAAATTAAAATAGTATAACTTAATTCCATGTATGCTTTGAAGAGCCTCACCATTGTGGTGAAACAGACAAACCACACAGATCAGACCGACCCACTCAGGCGAAAAAAATATCGGAAAAAAAAAAAAGAAGCAATCGGCGACCCAGAATTAACTGCGATCTCGTGCTAGCTATGGAAACGAAATTATGGCGGTGGTGGAGCTAGGTAGGCCGAGAACGATTTATTTTACCGACTTACATATAAAAATCTCTGCATATAAAAACGTATGCCTGTGTCGCATTGCTATTCACTTGCCACTACCTTGAAGCGCAACGATTTGTCTCTTTATGCGGATACTGAGGAGATGACGGGCTCGATTTTCAGGGTAGTGAAATGCGCTATTTAGTATAGAGGAAATTTACTTATTTCAGCTTGATCTGAGCATTGCATGCGATAAATCGAGTTTTTAAAATTGCTTTTATAGTGTTTGTGATATACAGCCCGGTCTATTTTGCTGAATTGCAGCCCATTTGTGTGAGCTCTAATTGTTAATCATTGGGCATCTCCCTTTATGTTTGTGAAAACCTTATGGCTGTGAATTTTTTCAATAGGGCTTGTTGAGTTTCTGTCTCTTGTTAAACGCTTTGAAAGTGACTGGGTGCTTGTAGTAACGATACTATCTAATATTGAAAGCAGGTCAATTTTTACCCAGGCCACTGGAGCAGGAATCTTCGGCTAGGCTGATCGAGGCCTGCTATTTTTTTACAACACAGAAACCCAGCTAAATCGGTTTAAAATATTACTGTATTATAATATCATTGCAGAATATTCGTTTAGTTAAAATTTCATTATAGGTTAATACATTACCAAATGCAGCCTGACAAGGTAGTGCGGTCACTATTAACATACGTATATTTAGACGTCCATTGGCTGGGCCTCATTTGACAATTACGCGTGACATTCCAACAAGACGAAAAAAGCTAATAGGTTCTGTGACCATTATATCACAGCTCTAAACTTACCTTTAAGGCCACGTAATATAAATATATACATATATATATATATATATATAAATCAAACGAAACGGCGGTAGCCGAATAAGGTTAGGTCATGCAAAATATGTGCTCAGGAGCGCATGGTGGGCTATTACAAATGCTGGCAAGGAAGAAGTATGGAGGCCTTGCAGCAATCCGAAAACGATCACAAAGCTTCACTCCCCAACCGGAAAACGTATCTCACTACTCGGCTTTCAACCGCTTTCACGCTCAGCCTCGTTAAACAAAAAAAATCATGTCAAGTAACAGCATACATACGAGCGGCGAAGGAGCTGTCTGTGAATTCAGACAGGACTTCTGGGTAGTTTAAACGTACTTTCTTACCGGTTCCGGGATTCTACTGAATTAAACGTTGTGTTTGGATACAGTTTTATGCGTACTTTCACGTTGTTTTTTTTCGATAACATTTAAAGCGGTCCAATCTACGGAGCTACACTCAGTTTGATTCCGGCAGCAGTACTCATTTTCCACGATAAGGTAAGTCCGTAGAAGGTCGCGGCTGTAGAATTGTTTAATCAATTTTAACTTGTGCTTATTTCAGTAGCAGTGGATGATGGCTCTCAAAGAAAAGCATATTTTTCACATGCGTCTACGATATTCTTTAAACAATATAAATTACTCCATCTACCAGCAACTTTTAATACTATTAACTTCACAAGTGAGATTTAAGCTTTTTGACTGTACTATATTTAGAATGTGCGTTTTCCTTAGAAAAAATGAATCATCTTCTTTGCTAGTCGATCACATAGGATACTAAGTGCCAGAAAATCATTTTACCTTGCTCACTGATGTTCCGAATGGAATGCACGCTTCAAAGAAGGTTCTAATTTATTATAATGTGTGGCTATGACACCAGTGATTTTTTCTTGAAACCTTATATTTAAAGGTCATGTAAAATTTTCGAGACGTCTGTTTCTGGAGTACATCGTGTCTACGAATGACCCCGACCAAAGTTGTGGAGAAGTACTACATAGAAGAAGTCCTTCGTTGGCGAGGGTACTAAGGAAAGGAAGAGCTCCGACCCCGTCGGTGCCAAACGACGCGTTGCTTTGGTCAGTTACAGTTGCTGCCACCAACGCCATACTGGCTGTTGCGGTCGCTACTGTGTCAGCCATCATTCGCATCCGCACAAGAGGTCTTTTGTCGTCACCGCCTGCAAAAAGCCTTTTCGTCTAACGTTCGAGCTTCACGTCCATATGGCCAGACTACAGCTTCCAAGAAAGAAAAAAATAATGCCAACAAGAGTGCGTTCAAGTCGCAAAAGGTGGGTCGCTCCAGAATGGTCGTACCTGGTGTATATCTCTACTTTGTTTGTTTGTGTATACGTACAAATGTGTCCACGTAATTCCTCTTGGAGGCTTCTGCCTTACTGCGGTAGCTACGGTACAGTTCCATAGGGCTAAAGTGGGATGGAAAGTAGGATGCTGGGAACTGCTGGCAGAAGCAAACAAAGAGTAGAATGACGACTACATGTTTCTTCGCTTCTATGTCCTCATACGCGTAGTTCATCATAGCCTGCTGTTCCCATTACTTTCCCTCATTACCAGCACTTTCGCCTCTGGTGGCACACTTTCCACGTCACTTTCCTCACCGCTATACCCATTCTGGTCATCATTTTAACTTTCCGTCATCCAGACACATGCAAGGGTGAAGGAGAAATTGTGTGTTTCGCGCAATTAATTGAGGCTATTTCGGCGATGGCAGCAACACCGACGGTACCACTAAAATAATACCAACAATAGTAAAAGGTCCATGAACATGGCATGAAGGGTCAGGCGACCAGGTGGACCGAGGACATAAATGGCGACGCCAGGAAAACTGCAGCGCTGACGAACCTTGCCAGCGAAACTTAGGATGATGCTGACGGCTCTGACGTTGCCGGCTTTATTTCGGACGGATTTGGACCTAAACCTGCTACTGGCCCTCGTACGGTTGCCTGCCATTATGAGAAGGTATGTTCGCCACATAAAATAGTTTGATGATGAAAGCCCCCTTCTCAGCTGTCTCCCTTTTTCTACTCTCGCTTTCCTGTTAGTCCGTAGAAGGGTCGTTCTACCTCAAATTGATAGGACCTTGACAAGACGCATCATCCGAAGCCTTTTTGTTCTCACTTTCCAATCTCTGCCATTGCTTTTTCTTACGAACAGCAAAGAGCTAGGAGCCTTGTAAGCGCCGCGGTACTAACCCTTTTTCAACGTTCGCGCTCTAACGTTCTTTCAATTAGTAGCCGCTGGTCAGGTGACAAGAAGGAGCGCAGTAGCCCCATAGACACCCATACAAACTCAAGCGCAAGTACACAGAGACTAAGGCCTGTAGAATAGGACCACGCAGTTTCCTGCGAGAATGGCAATTTTCGACAGCGCGGTGACAGCGAGGCCTCATCGAAAACGGGACAGCAGGGATAAACGAAAGGGTGAGTATATGTACAGAACTGGATCGGTATACACAAACGCAAGGGATTGACGCAACGTATGGAGGACGTAAAGTAGTTGTAGATGGGCTGGAGTGGGAAACGCAGGTGTCACTTGCAGAAGTCTCCGCATACAGGGAAGGCCCATAGATACACAAAGCCGAGCGATATGCGACTCAGCTATCGGGTACCTTACCAAGCTTCCTCTAGTAGCACCTTATAGGGCTATCGTAGTGGTGACCAGTTGTCTCTTTAACTCCATCGGCGTCCTGTTAGTGAGAGATAATGCTAATTATCATCGACGGCGATGCTCATTAATCATCCACCTAATAGAAATGCAGACCTTTCTATGATCATGAGTAGAAGTAGCTAAAGAATGCGCCCAACGTAACAACCGCGTTCCTTCTATTTTTGATTGCTAACAAGTCCACTACGTTCTAATCCCTAGAAGTTGGGAATGAAAACGGTGCACCCTTTTAAAACCTGCCGCTAAATTTCATCATTCAAAGTGGTAGGTATGGCCAGAAAACAAAGTATTGGCCTTAATTAATTAAGTATTCTAGGAGCGATAGACAAGATCAGCAACCCCGTTTTTCAAATATGAAGAATTGTATGTTTGTTTAGACTGTTATGATCGCCTAGAAGAATACAAAGAATTGTTATCATAGCAGTTCCTATCTGCTTTCATCTTTACACGATACTTGAATCGACAAAATGCTTTGTGTTCTATGTGATATTGATGTGTGATATAGATTGTCACTACAATTATTTGTGCTTTACGTTGTGAGCGATTCACGCTTTATTCAGATTTTTATTTTACCTTGTTATTATAAGAACATGAATCATATTTGATCATTTTTAAGCTGCACGTTTTCGGAGACTAAAAAACTGAGTGAAGTTTTTCTAAACAAACTGAAAAATTCAAATATACGTAGAAGTACAGCATACTAAATATATTTAAAATAGGTTTGTTAGGATGCATTTAGCACATTTTATTAAGCATTACTCTTCTACGGCTCTGATATATACCATCCATAAAAAAAAAAACTTCGGAGTTTTAAAAAATCTAAAATCACGTGCGCGTTAATCATCGCCAAAGGAATGGATGATGCTCTGAGTTGCGTTTTTATTAGGAGCGCCATGTCAGAGTACGTATCTATGTTTTCTATCAGAATCTTTAACTTCTTTTTACCTTGCAATAGACTTGCGTCAGTAAACAATGGTAAAGGGTGCTGAAGGCTCAGACAGGCTAGATGAATTCGTATTGAAATGAGTTTTAACAAAGTTACTCCACAACTTTCCTACGCGCTGAGCATTTTTGCGATGGCTAAGAGATCAAGTCAACTTGAATTCTTATTGTGTGCTGTGATACCAGTATTTCTCCAAGATCGCTGAAAGAACTATGTTTTTCAGTCCTATGCTAGTAATATTATTATTAAAATAGCTCGGCATAAACTTCCCATTAGCCAGCAAGAAGGGTAAAAACGAGGACATGAACAATTGGAACTCTTTTTTGTTTACAAACAAATGTGTTGTATCTGATGCTTTTATGCTGCAGATGTTGGCAATGGGAGGCCAGACTAGTCCCGAGAGACCTAAGAACCAACGAGAGCTAACTCAACATTAAATCTTAGGCAAGAAGAGAAGCAGTTGTTCGTTTGAGACGAAAGGCAATTTCTGTTCTAAGCAAGTCAGATCAAGTAAAAAAAAAACAGGCAACGTAGGGGGCGGTACAAAACTCTATAAGCAAAAGCTATTTACTAGCGATTACAGTAAACTGTAGCCCATCAATAGTCTTCAATATTACTTATTGCTATATTAATTAAGGTTATATTTTGAAGAAACAGGAATTATATTACTAGAATATGCCTCATCACGCTCAAATAAAAAACATTCACTTAATGCTTTTTTAACTTCTAAATTTAGAATTCTATATATAGATTACAAGCTAATTCGGCCAACTTTGAAATTGAAGAACTTTCGAAATACGCGCCGCTAGCAGACAAAATTTGGCTAGCAACTACCTCAATCACCCGAAAACTTTTAGGCAAAAACCAGTGGAGTTTAACCCAGCCGAAATGAGTTTAGACAGAAAAATATAACTTAGTCTCGAAAATCAACACCCCCTGAGTAGGTGTTGTTGCTCGAAGGCCGCAGTGCAAAATTCATCGAAGATTGGTGAATACATTTGGTAAGAGAGCCTTAAGCGAAAGCACAGTTTGTAAACGGTAAAAAATTTTTGAAATGAGAAGGAGATCAAAGATCAGTGTAAAAGTGATCAGGCGTTGGGTCTTGAATGACAACAGCGCATTTTCACCGTCGAGGAAGCTTTTCACAAACAAAGATCATAAAGTTAAATTATTAAAGAATTGTAACTCAAGCACTGAAAATGCCGAAAATAAGTAAAAATGGAGTCCTTTATAGGTTGATTGCAGGTCAATTGGAAATGCATACGGTGTATTCTATGTGCAACTCACAGAGTTCCAAGCCGCCTGGAGCATATGATCTCCATAGACAAAACATGGTTCAATTTCTACCGCCAATCAAAGAGAGATCAAGCAAAAGGATTGCATAGCCTTGGAGAGAAATCAAATTCGGTGGTAATGTCGAGTACGTTCGGACGTAAGGTGATAGCAGTACTTGCCATTAACATAATGGGCATCTGCCGCTATAAGGCATTTGCTGAAAATGACACGATGAATGCAGTTCGCTATCTCGGGTTCCTCAGAAGACTCATGAATTGTTGGCATGGCAATCGAGAGCATGTAGTTTGGTTACTTAATGAACAAATCATCATCGTTATGCTTCAATTACTCCTGGATTGACCAAAGGAATATTGATCATTGACTTCAACGCGCATAAGTCCTTGTGGTTGAAGGGCTCTTCATGCGATAGGAAAGATAGCAGGTGGGTAAGCGTATCTCACTATCGACCTACTACTAGAAGAATGGAAAGGCTGATGGTTCAGAAGCTGCGTATAAATTAAAAGTTGTCAGAGCGCTGACATAAATCTGTAAAACGCAAAAAGTATTTTTAATACAACTTAAAAAATCATCGCTATAGCCCAGCTAGCTCGAAGGTTTCTCCTCAAAAAAAATTCCGCCGGATTCATTTGTAACAACCTAATATATTGTAATTGTAAGATGACGTCCACCATGAAATAAGAGAATAAGTTTGCGTAATACTGATAATTCCCGTAGAAATGCGTCAGTGTGTGATGCTGTCTGTAGTAACGTATATGCCTTACTAACAAAAATATATGAATATAGACATTTAGATATTAGCGGCAGATTTTATACATGGCAAACGGATACAGAGAGCACTAAAGTATAATTAACGAGTTCAGAGGTCCAATAACGCTGCTAGGTCAATTACTCATATACGGACCAGTGTTACGGTTTAATGTGTCCAACTTGTCAAAGCCCTTAGCATCCAGGTGGTATTAAATTTAGTATAAGTCTTTCAGTTTTTACGTTATTTGTAAGCAATTCACCTTTATTACACGTATTTCATGTATTTTTCGTACATCCACATAGACATATGTATCCAGACATCAAATTGTGTTACAAAACCATTAAATTGACAATGATATGATATACCCTATAATGGAACCAACCATAGCAATTACCAGACGTTCCGTTGAATTGATCAACAGTGACTCAGCAGCTCCAACACACTGACTAATTGCGGAAGTCTTTCACAGCGACTACCACAGATTAGGGGCTGTTTTGCAGACAGATGCATTGGGTTGCTCTAAGTCAGTACAGAAGCGTAGGCCATGGATAAGCTTTTTATGGAGCTGGAAACAGGCCAGCAGAAACTGTGATGCTCGAACGAATCAACTGCATGATGCCATGCAGATATGCCCTTAAAAATGCCAAAAGAGTAACAAGAAGTGAGACCAAGTCCGTTGGTGCACACTAAAACCCGGATAATATTGCATTTATTGGTAGAAAAAACGATTGGCTAAAATGAACAATCGAAAATTAGCCATGTATATAAATGTAGTCTGTACGTATGCAAATAGGATACTGCGCGAACTTATTTGGATCAGGTACTGTCCAACGATATACAATAAAGAGCTCTGTGTATTAAGCTTTATGCGATCGAAAGATACTGACAATACTATATATATGAATATAATAGACAACGTCGCCCGTTTGTGGCTTCGATTAACTAACTTGTTTGATACGTTTTGTTATACAGATAGAATATTCTATAATATTATTGTGCGCGAGAATCGCATTTTACCAAAGTTGTCTCAAAAACTACTTTACTAAGGAGATAAGAACTGCAAGCAGTTAGGTAGTGGACGGATAGCACAACTTTAATAGGATCGTTAGCATTATGGAAACATAGTTTCTGTAGTTCGTTACTGGACTCCTTTCCGCTCTATACTTTGCCATTAAGGCAATTTGATCTCTTTGGCCATGTACAACAGTACGGGACCAACAAAATAAGTTAGGCTGGGTAAATCCTGGACTACATAGTTTTAATCCTCGGTTACTACAGTCAACCAAGGCGAAAATGTTTTTTCTTGAATTCACTTTTCTCAAAAGCTCCACCCATTTTCCCTTTTTACCCTTCAGATCTCTCCATTAGCGCAGATCCCACATCTTGTTCCGCCATCATCGTCGTTTCCATAGTGGTTCCCCTCAATATTTCCTTAAATTCACTCTACCTTCTTCGACAAAAATGTATGGCTTTCCAAAACATGCCATTGTTCAGCGAATACGGAGATATATACAGCCGCTGTCTCTACAACGATTTCTCACCTATAGTCTAGATGACTATAGTCGAAGTGTGGTTATGAGGGCTATCTTATTACAAAAAAATTCGCCGGGATATGAGCCTAGAGACGCTTGGAATGGCCCACGCCGGTAGCTTGCTTTTTCCCTCGTTCGTAATATGCCTGCGCACTTCATGAGCGATGCAGTCGCATGTTTCAACAGGACGCAGCGAAGAACCAAACCACACTCAGGCCGGCTTCGCGCGACCGGGATACTAAGCGCTATGAACGACTTATTTTGTTGCCGCTTTAAAGCTGGCCTTCTCTTCCACTTTTAGATAAGAAGTAGCAGTACGGCCATCGGGTCCCTCACGATTCATAGCAGCACGGGCACTTAGACCACATGAAAAGTCTTGCTCCATTTCTTTTTTTCTGAACTTACTTTTATACGGCTTCAGAAGAGTTCTCGTTTCTAGGGCTCTCTTTGCTGTCCGTTACCGATGGCTGGTTCGATTGAACCTAGCAAAAGTAAAAATGGGAGAAGCTCGCCGCGACAGTGGCGGGCACTCTACAAAGTAGAAGCACGGTGGCAGGACCAAATTTAAAGTTCGCGGAGATAGTTGCAATGACAGAACTGAGCATGGCCTAAACAAGCAGGTTACTTCCTATCCCTGTAGTTCTATCTGCTGCGGCGGCGGCTCATGCTATATCCGTCCGTTTGCTGGCCCGTTTGCGCAGCTAGAGTTTGAGCACCTGCACTAGTGTATTGGGAGTATACAACAAATATATATCTGAGCGCTTCGTTTCATAGTGAAATCGGTCGCATGTTGTTCCTTATCGACTGGTCCGCCGACGACTTCCCAAGCTTTTCTGATTCCCTTAGTTTTTCTCTTTCCTTTTTTCTTTTCCTACCTTATTTTTTCCTCCGTTTATGTTCCAAGGGTGCGGATAAAAGATTGGTTGGTGAATGCGCGTATAAGAGCGACAGAGAATTTTTGCTTCGTCAGTGATGAGCCCTATAACGCTCTGGGTCTTTCTGCCATTATGCAAAGCAAGTTTGGCCTATACGTCCTGGGCATGGTCACAGCCGGCAGTAAGAACGTCTTTCTCATTACAATCACACCACTGCTGCCCGTTACCATTACCGCGGCCGCACTACCATCATGTGCCGTTTCGACCGTTGCAGAGGTACCGATCAAGCGGTATTTACCTACATCATTGTAATCTGCCCCTCCCACGCTTCATGCAACCAATTCACACAAACAGACGATAGAGTAATAGGGCCGACCAAGCCGACTCTTACGTAGAAGTGCCACTCTTTTATCCGAACCTCACTAGTTTTCGTCGCTTTCAGCGGCAGCGGGCTTTTCGTGGGTTTTTTCTTCGATCCAATGCTTTTTCTATTTTCCCATATCCCTGCTCCCTTCATTGCCACGGTATTTCTTGCTGCTTGAGTACACTCCGCACAATGGTAGCAGTAGTCATCCAGAAGCAGAACGCAGACGACTAGCCTCTTCCAGCACTCTGTTCTGTCAGCCTGAATGAGGCAGATTGTGTGGCCAGGAGCACCGCCATGAGGTACAAAAGTAGAGAGAGACACAGAAGGAAAATGAAAAAGGAAGATTTA